>NC_083232.1:92751997-92807811 GCF_032191835.1 Heteronotia binoei | reverse complement strand
GTAACTGTCTCCTCGACAAAGCCCTGGCATCAAATGGCAGTTGGCTGTGGGTGAATCTCCCATCTGCCCAGCCCGGCCAGGTTCCGAGGCAGCATCACAATGGGTTCTGGAGTTTTCCACCTGTGGGGAATCCACCCCGTCCGTTGCTGCTGCAGAAGCATAAAATGGAAGGAAGGGGCTTTTCAGTCACTGAATCTTGGTCAGAAGATTGCTTCATGCTGACCAGGAATCCCTTCCCCATCGGTGTCGCTAGTGAAATAATGCACACCCCAGTCTTTTGGGCCTGGACTCAGCCCAGGATGCGATAGCTCTCCTGCTCCTATTTCCCCACAACCCCTGACGGGGACAGTGAAACTTTGGCTGCCATCACACATGCTAAATAGTGCCATTTCAATCCACTTTCAGTGCAGTCTCATACTGGGTCTTGCCAGTTCACACGGCAAAATCCAGTTGGAAATTGCAATAAAAGTGGATTGAAGCTGCATTATTTAGCGTGCGTGATTGCAGTCTTAAGGCGATAAGAACCCAAAAGAGCCATGCCCTGGAGCTGCTCTCTATTCCCTCCCTGGATTAGGGTTGTTTTTTATCCTCTGCAGCACGATGCTAAGCGGGGAGGGTGTGTGTGTGTTTCTGCGTGTGTGTGTGGGTGTCTCATTCCATAAGATTAAGAGAGTTATTCTAGAGATTTTTGTCACCCTTTACAAGGATGTTTACTTTGATTTGGGTAGCCCACGGTAGCCTGATCTCATCAGATCGCAGAAGCGAAGCCAGCTAGTATTTGGATGGGAGACCTCCAAGGCATACCAGGGGTGTGATGTGGGGGCAGGCAGCGGCAAACCACCCCTCAGCTTCTCTTGACCTGAGAACCCCACGGGGCGTCTTAAGTCATCTTTGACATGATGGCCCTTTCCGCTAGGAGGTTTGCCGTGATCCGCATAGCCCAGGCTGGCCCCATCTTACTAGATCTCAGATGCTAAGCCAGATCAGCTAGGATTAGTATTTGCATGGAGACCACCAAGGGATTCCACGGTCTCTACACAGAGGCAGCCGCTTCTACGTGTCTCTGGCCTTGAAAATTCTACGGGGGTTGCTGTAAGTGGCTGCAGCTTGATGGCAGAACCAAAAGATGTTTAGCAGTTTTGAGGCTTAATGATTGAAGGCTGAAAATCTCTGTGCAGTTCATATTTTGTAATGTTGAATAGCCAGTCTCAAAGCTCCCACAACCCCATTGGCTAGCTTGGAGAAGGCATTTGTCTCTTTAAATCGCTTCTACACGCCAAGCCAGCCGCTGACTTGGAGAATGCATTTAAAGTTAAAATTCCTTTCTTTCCACCTCAACCTTGCCATCTGTTTTCCTTCCTTCCTTCCTTCCTTCCTTCCTTCCTTCCTTCCTTCCTTCCTTCCTTCCTTCCTTCCTTCCTTCCTTCCTTCCTTCCTTCCTTCCTTCCTTCCTTCCTTCCTTCCTTCCCTCCTTCCTCCCTCCCTCCCTCCCCCAGCTCTCAAACAATCTTTCTTTCTTTCTTTCTTTCTTTCTTTCTTTCTTTCTTTCTTTCTTTCTTTCTTTCTTTCTTTCTTTCTTTCTTTCTTTCTTTCTTTCTTTCTTTCTTTCTTTCTTTCTTTCTGCTGATGGGAGTTATAGGCTAAAAATATCTGGAGAGCTACCCTTGGCCACCCCTGACATAGACCACTGCCAGAAAGCTTAGACCTTCATCCCTGCAAAAGGCAGAGGAGGGAAGATGTTGGGGTAATGTCCTGGGTTCTTCTACAGTTGCAAGGAAGTTGCCTATCCATTGTGCTGGCAGCTGATTTGGTGGTGGTGGTGGGGAGCAGAGACTATGAGTAGAGGAGTGAAATGTACTTCCAGAGCAGGAACAGGCAACCCAATTCCAAAGAGATGCACACCAGACTATTCCTCTCCGCAAGCAGGGCTCGTTCTCTTCCTGCGCAATCCAGCTGAGCACCACTGAGGACAGTGGCCTAGGAGAAGGTGACAGATGCAGCTTATGGTCATCACTGGCTTTTGGGCACACACAGAAGCAGCTGTGTTGAGCATGAGCTGGGAGTTGGCTTGCCCCCATTGTCTTTGGCCAAGCACAGCTGTCATTTCTTTCCATTATTCCCTAGACACCAAAATGGTCATGTAGCCATGGTATTTCTGTGTGGGGTGGGCGGGGGGGCGCATAGATTGCCTATCCTTGGACTATAGAGGTGTGCTAATGTTTCCGTTTCCTGGCCTCATCCCTGGGAAGAGAGAAACCAAATGAGATTGGCAGGAGGTGATGCTGTGGGTTACTTTCTGCAATGAATTTATGTAGCAAGTGAATGTTTTTGAAAACCTCCCTCTCCCCCCAATCTCTTTAATTTTATGGCCTTCTCTTTCTGCTTCTGGAACGGAAGATCTTCACGCAGTTCTCCGATGCAGCCTGCACCCACCTTCTGAAACGCTTTCATGATCTGCTTCTTCTTCAGAGGCAGAAATATTTCAAAGGCCTGACATGGTTCCTCGTCATAAATACTATTTGCTGAAAGCCCCCTTCCCCCTCCCAGAATTTATATTACATCACTTAATTAGCTCATGGGGGTTTCCTACTCCAAGACAAGGTGATGGCCAATGGCGGAGATGGTTTTATCTGACAGATGCATGGAGAAAAGATGTATCTGGTATTAGTTATCATAACTGAAACTCTCATGGATGGAAACAATATTCTGCTGAACCCTCATTGCTGAGGGTAGAGAGCAAGGAAGGGACTTTGTGGCCATGAAGACATCTTGCTTTGATGTTGTTGTAAAGAGAATGCTTGACTACATCAGGGGTGGCCATATTGTGGCTCAGGAGCTACCTGTGGTTCTTTCACACATATCATGTGGATCTCACAGTCCCCACCACCAATGGCTTGGAGAATGCATTTAAAGTTAAAGTTGCTTTCTTTCTGCCTCCCCTCCCTCCCTCTCTCCTTCCTTACTCCCTCCCTTCCTTCATATAGAGGATGGTGTGGAATTGTTTTCTGTGGTCCCGGAAGGTAGGGCCAGAACCAATAGGTTGAAATTAAATCAAAAGAGTTTATGGCTCAACGTTAGGAAGAATTTCCTGACAGTTAAAGCGATTCCTCAGTGGAACAGGCTTCCTGGGGAGGTGGTGGGCCCTCCTTCCTTGGAGTGTTTTAAACAGAGGCTAGATGGCCATCTGACAATGAAGATCCTATGAATTTAGGGGGCGGTGTTTGTGAGTTTCTGCTTTATTCAGGGGGTTGGACTAGATGACCCTAGAGGTCCCTTCCAACTCTTTGATTCCTTCCTTCCTTCCTTCCTTCCTTCCTTCCTTCCTTCCTTCCTTCCTTCCTTCCTTCCTTCCTTCCTTCCTTCCTTCCTTCCTTCCTTCCTTCCTTCCTTCCTTCCTTCCTTCCTTCGCTTAATTCTCGTGATTTACACCCTCCTAAAATACACCAACAGCACATCTCTATTCTCCTATGTGCAGATGACGTGGTGATCCTAGCTAGGACACCAATCAGCCTTAAGAAATTAGAAATAGCCAAATTTATGGTTTTGGAAATAGGCAACAGAAGATATTCTGGGCTATTGATGGACATCCATTAGAGCAGACATCTAGCTACTAATATCTGGGCATGGCCCTTGAAGCCTCTGGGGCAAGGAACGCCCGTAATGAATTTGTAGCAGTACAAGGAGAAAGAGCTGCAAAATGTGATACATAAATTTCTATGCCCAAAAGATGCCCATTTCATACCAGCAGCACAAATATTATTTCAGCCGAAAGTAATTTCTCAAATGCTTATGGTGTTTTTTCTGGACCCCTCATCTTCATCTTCATCGTTTCTTCCTCTCAAATGGGTTCGGGCTAAATCCTTAAGGGGTGCTCTTCAGGTCCCAAGAGGTGTGTCTATTGCTGTGATCAGACTGAAAACGGTAGAAGCTAGAGTTACCCTGGCTTCCCTTAGGTACTGGCTTAACATCAACTCTGATATTAGATGATTTTCAATCTAAGTGGTTGAAGGCAGTCCAGAAGAAACTAAATTTTCTTGGAGTTCCTCCCCAAGCTGTTTTGGCCTTTAGCAGGGATCAGGCCAAGGCAGTGCTGAAACCAGGGGGTTTTTTTGGAGCAAAGGAGCAGGAACTTCTTTGCATATTAGGCTACACCCCTTTGATGTAGCCATTCCTCCTAGAGCTTCCAATAGACCCTGTAAGAAGAGCCGTGTAAGCTCTTGGAGGATGGGCTACATTAGCTGGCTGTAGCCTAATATGCAAAGGAGCTCCTGCTACAAAAAAAATTAAAGAGTAATGGACACACAGAGACACTCCAGTCTTGCTTAACACCCAGCCTATTTAGCACCTGAGCAAATCAGGTACTGACTTGTCCCTCCTGCTTACCTTTCCAACTTAGATGACCACAAGAAGAGAAAAGCCTTCACCCTAGCAAGCTGCTCGGCCCTTCCCTCGGCTGTGCTTGAGGGGAGATACAGGAAGATACTTTTCAATCAGAGACTTTGTCAGTGTGATTTGGGGGAAGTTGATACCATTGAACACGTGTTCCTCAGGTGCCCAGGGTATAAGTTGGTTTGCGACAAATATATTTTACCCCTGCTTAAGGTAATGCCTGGTCTAACGGACTCTGATTATGTCAATTAAAAGATAAAGGTAGTCCCCTGTGCAAGAATCACGTTCTTTCCGACCCATGGGGTGATGCCACATCATGTTTTCTTGGCAGTCTTTTTAATGGGCTGGTTTGCCATTGCCTTCCCCGGTGGTGCAGAGTGGTAAAGCTGCAGTACTGCAGTGCAAGCTCTGCTTATGACCTGAGTTCAATCCCAGTGGAAGCTGGGTTCAGGTAGCCGGCTGAAGGTTGATTCAGCCTTCCATCCTTCTGAGGTCAGTAAAATGAATACCCAGCTTGCTGGGGGAAAGTGTAGCTTATGCCAATTATCCACTTTCAAATAAAAATCAGATGCTAATCAAACTGTAGCTAAATTTTGTGCATCTCATTACTGCATCCAAAAAGAAAACATTATTTAAACTTGGACTATGGTTTTTATATTTTAACAAATTTGTCCATACTGGTTATCATAGTTACTGTTTTTACTGGCTTGGTGCCATGATAAAATTTGAGTGAAGAAGATATTGGATTTATATCCTGCCCTGTACTCTGAATCTCAAGAGTCTCAAACGGTTACTACCTCCTTTACCGTCCTGCCTGCCCCCTCCACCACAGACACCCTGTGTGGTGGGTGGAGCAGAGTGAGCTCTTATAGCAGCTGCCCTTTCAAGAACAACTCCTACAAAAGCTGTGGCTGAACCCAAGGCCATTCCAAGAGCTGCAAATGGGGGAGTGGGGAATCAAAACTGGTTCTCCGGGAAAAGAGTCCGTGCACTTAACCACTGCAGCAAACTGGATAGAGCTTTTGCTTGAAATGTTGCAGTGTTACTATTATAGTTAAACATAACTGCACTACTGGCTGTTATTTTGTGACTGGCTTCGACTCCTGCAACAGCCGTGTTGTGGTTGTTCCTGCTGCCCTGTGCTGGGATTCCTGATGTGGCTGCAGGCTCAGAAAGGCTGGCGAATCCAGAGTTAGCAGAACAAGATTCAAGCCCATTCAGCTGCCTCAAAAAGGATCAAAACTTTTCAGGGCATAAACTTTTATTAATCCAAATGTGAAGAAGAGCTATACTCTGGAAAGATACTGGATGAAGTGAGCTTTGACTCACAACATTTTTGTTGGTCTAGAAGACGTTCCTGGGCTCGAATTTTGTTCTGGAGATCATAGAATCACAGAGTTGGTTGGGACCAAACAGGCCATTAGTCCAACTCCCTGCTCAATAAGGATGGGCCTAGTGCATCCCCCTGACAAGGGTTTGTCCAGCTGCTGCTTGAAGACAGCCAGTGAGGGGGAGCTCACGACCTCTCTAGGTGGCTGATTCCACTGTTGAACAGCTCTTACTATAAAATAGTAATCGCCAGAGGCATTTCTGATTATGCCCATGTTGTTCTGAAAGGGGAAAAAATCTGACCTTGCAAAGACTCCTTTGCAGGGAAATCTCCCGGGAGCAGGCCTTGCAACCCAAAAGGCCTCTATATATATGTTTTTGCGTGTATATACAAGGCTCAGTATTAAGTCCCACCTGATTGTCCGGATTTATCCTGCCAGATGTTAAGGAAGATCCCTTCCTGTGAGAGTGAAGTCCTGTATTCTGTGATAAGCAGCTGTATTTGTAGAAGAATGTCATGCCAAAAGGTTTCTATAACTTTGCAGCCCACCAGCAATGTGCCACAGGAGCCTAAGTACCCACATTGCTTCTAACGCAAGGGAGAATGAGCGGGTGAGATTAAAGCCAGTTTCTTGGACGTAAGGGACCAACGAGTGAGGATTTTGTAATACTGCCGTTTCATCATAATAATGATTGGAGAGTTTAACCAAATTTGGAGAAGACCAAATTTGATTCCATTGGTCACTGGTAATCATAGTTTTGTAATCTGTCTGCCATTGTCATGAAAAAACGTAAGACTTTGTCAGCATCTTGTTGAACTCAAATGTTGTTACTATTGGAAGTCAAACCTTTGGAGTTGTGTCCCATGTTGTCTATGAGTGTTTCAGAAATGGAGGGCGTTAAATTTTTCAAAGTTTGAATGGGAGCCTTCACATTATTTAATCGAAGGTAGAAATACCATGGAATTGGGTGATGCAGCTTTTGTTCCAGCATCAGTTTTGACTATGGGGCAGTTCTTGTAGCTGTGCCATTAGATGTGCCGTATTGGCTATACTGGCTGGACTCTAGATTTTGGCAATCGCAGGACTGATGCCAGGGAGGAACCAGCTTTGAAAGCAGAGGGGTGTAAATGCCCATGTTCTTTAAACTTCAGCAGGCAAATACAAGTTTGTGAAGAGAAAACAGGTTTTATTTACATCACAAAGACAATCTAACCCAAAGTTTACAAGGTCAAAACTAGCTCGACGTTTACAACACAAATACGCTTCTCACGAGTGAGCTTGTCCCTTTTGCTGGGGAGGTTCCTCTTGTTCTCCCTCTCAGCAAGCGTCCGTTCCTCGAGCGTCTGTCAGTCGTCAGGCAGCGGTTCCCTCAGCTCCTGCACAGAACACAAAAGCTCCCCCAAACCTCGCTCACTTAGGATGCATTGATACTTCCTGGAATAATCAGCTTCAGCTGGGACTGGTTCATCTGTGAGGTTCCACAGCATCACCAGCTGAAGAAACATAAGACTAGATAAGGGCAATTAACCCTTTGCAGCTTGGTGCTGTCATTTGGAGACACAGGGGTCAGAATGAGTGAGTCACCACTCCTATCTCCTCGATGTACAGAGATCTTCCGCATTTCCCACTACCTTCCACCCCTTGGTGATCGCCCATTCTTTCCTGTGTTCTGCTACAATGAACAACAAAAATAGTCATATGGACAAAGAAAACATATTGACACATTGAATTGAGGTGCTCCGCCATCTGAAAAAGATACATAGAAACGTGTTATTCTTCCTTGCTACTTCTAAGCCTATAGAAGTTGTCCGGTTATGGCCACCCAATAAATAGCTCCTGGTGCTTTACTCGATATCCAGGAGCCATCCCTTCTGTCCCGGGATCAACCGGGCGTCTCTCCGTTTCAACTGGAGCCCAGTAGCATGCAAGCAATTGGGGTTCAAAGGGAAAATAGTTTTCCGCAGTGTCTCACAGCCTCTGTGACCAAAAGCCTAATGGCACACGCTTTTCTCCCTGTCCCTTCTGCCATGAACTCAATACAGCCCCCTCTTGATCAGGAGATACTTGTAGCTCAATTGGCAGTCCTTTCATTCAAGGACCTGAGGGCATAGCAGCTTCTGCAGCAGACTTCACATCTGCTAGGGCTGCCTGCTGATGCTCCCCCCATTTCAGCTGAGCTTTCTCTCTTGCCTCCTGGTAAGTTGGGTGTCTCCAGAAGCCCCTCAAGCCAATGATAGGTTGTGCCTCACTCTTGGAGGGAGGCGCCTGTAAGGCAGCTATCACATTCAGCACTTTCTAAGGTACATGTCTGACCGGTCCAACCCCTACCACCCCCGTTGAGCAGGACCCTGTATTTTCTTTGGATCCGTCTCCCATCCTTGGGATTGCCTATGTTCCCCTGCAGTGGTTCAACCTTGCTGCACCTCTCCTCTGTAGGGCCTGAAATCATAATGACAATAAAATGAGCAATAAACAAGAGAGGAGTCAAAGTGACTTGACTTAGGGGCATGCGTGGGTGAGGGTCTCCGGGAAGAGCTCTCTTCATTAGCCTTCTCACCGGAGACTTGCCACACCCCTAGTCTAAGGATATAGGGATTTCCCATCCCTCTGGTCACATTGGATATAAGGACCTCCTTTCCTCTGGAGGAGCTGTTGGAGAGACTCCTCTCACCCGAGTAGTTCTCCGGTAGTTCTTAGAAGTGGGAAAGTTGCTCACTGATGGGATTAGGCTCTTCCTCCTACACAGGATTGGTTTTCCAATCAGGTTTGGCCCTGACAAGGTCAGCTGGCAGACGGACTCCTGTGCAGAGCCCTACATGGAGTCGGGCCTCTCCCCCTGCCCCCGCTTCATTGTTTGAGCGGGAAGCGGGGAGCCTGTCACGTGGTTCTACGCAGCACCACATTAGCAGTGCTCCACAGATGACTGCGACGCCAACAGCCTCAGCCATAGCTGCTCAGATGGTATGAAGCTGTAAGAGGCTTCGGCGGCTGGTGGGAAGGGAGGAGGGGACGGGCTTCTCCAGAGCGGAAAAGCTCCCCCCCCATAGTCTGGGTGGGAGGACTGGAGAAAAATGCAACCGGGAGGAAAGAGGCTGTGTCTGAGTGGAGGAGCCTCTACTTGGCCTGCAGAAGGCCCCAGGTTCGAAGGTGTATAGTGAATGCATGGAGAGGTAAGGGAACGAGTATCCCCTCTCCCTTTGGAGGGATGAAAGAAGAAATAAGTCTGGGGCAACCTTTTTCTGGCTTAGTCTCACTAATACCTGCACTGCTGCTTTTACTTTGGTTTTTGCAGCCTCCCTCTATCAAGATGGCTGAAGGGCTAGAACATTCTTACAATGACCCAGGCATGCCTAGACGATTGGGGGCTCCTTTGGGACAGAGAGCCAGTGAATCTGATCCAGACCTGATAGGGGAAGATGCCAAAGCCAATCTCCTGCAGTGGCTAAAAGGAGAACTTACCAAGGGATTTACCGTATTTTTCGCACCATAAGACGCACTTTTCCGCCAAAAAAAATGGGAAGGGGGAAGTGGGTGCATCTTATGGAGCAAAGGAACGTACCTTCCAGGGGGGGGCGTGATCCGCTGCCTCCGCGCCTGCCTGCCTGGCTCCAGCTTTTTGCAGCAAGCGCTGGGATCGCTCCCTCTGCCCTCCGATCCCAGCGCTTGCTTTAAGAGTCACAGCTGAAGCCAGTCTGTCAGGCAAGGAGAAAGCACCCACCCCCTCTGCAAAGCCAGTGCTTCATGAGCGCCGGCTGTGGAGAGGGGAGCGTGCTTTCTCCTTGCCTCGGAGTGCAGAGGCCGGCTGGCGAGCGGGAGCAATGGACCTGCTGGGGGCACTGAGCGGGGCTCCGAGGCCGTAGAGCATGGCTCTGCCGGGCGGCTGGAGCGGGAGGGCGGGCGCTGCGGCGGGGCTGAGCTGCACCATGCGGGCGTCGTGGCTGCTGCTGCCGCCAGTGGGAGGCGTGCCGGGGGCCCGTGGCGAAGGTGAAGGCTGCGGGCGCTCTGTTGCTGCTACCGCTGTCTCCCGGCTGGCTCTGCTTCGCTCCAGCCGGCGTCTCCCTGCCTTTTATAGGGCAGCTGCCGCGCACCAGCTCGATCACGGGCTCCGGCACGGCAGGGGAGGGGGTGGCCCGCCGGTCTCCTTGGCAACCCCATAGAGCAAGGCCGGCTCCCCCGGGAGCGCCATCCCCCCGCGCTGCTCAGCATGGCCGCTGCTGCTGCTGCTGCCGGAGCCCAAGCCCAAATCCGGCTCGCCGACGCCCTCTACTCCAGCGCCGCGCGCTGCATCTCGCGGCGTGTCACTGGGGGACCTCTCCATCAGCATCCTGGCGAGAAAGCGGGGAGAGCACACGGCTGAAAGAGGCGGCGGTGGCAGAGAGGGCGCGCACCCAGCTGGCCAGACACTCGCTGCCGAGGGGAGGGGAGCCCAAGAGGAAGGGAAGGAGGCACGCCAGAGAGGAGGGGGGGCGGCAGGGAAAACGCCAGCGGAGAAATGCCCAATTGAGACACGCAGCCAGCAAGGGCTGGGCGAGGAGGGCGAGCCTCCTCACGGCTGGCTGGGCTGCCCTTCGGCCCGGGGGAAGCGGGGGAGGGGAGGATCTGTTGCAAGGATTTCCTGGCCCCTCGACCTGCGGCACCCTCACAGCCGGGGAGCTTCACCTGGGCCTCCTCCTCCTCCTCGGCCTTCCTTCTTCGGCCGGCTCTTGGCCGATGCCCCCCGGGCGCCCCGGAGACTAACTGGAGGGAGGGAAGAGGCCCTTGGGTGGGACCGGGCGGGGAAGGAGGGCAGAGCTCCAGGATCAAGGTGGCTACCCTTCGGGGCTTGGCAGTCTCCGACCGAGGACTCAAGGCAGGGGAGCCGGCGGGTGAGGGGGTGGGGGGGGGAGTCCCGCGGCAGCGCGCCAAGAGCTAGACGACCCCAGCGGCCGGGCACAGCCTAGAGGGCAGCTCGGAAGGAGAGGTCGACAAGGGCAGAGGAGCCCCAGAGGAGCCCGACGGAGAGAAGGAAGAGGCAGGTGACGGAGGGAGGCCTCCAGAAGCAGAGGAGTCCTCGGAGGCAGCCCGCACTGAGCGAGAGCTGGCGGAGGCTGCCGGTGGGAGAGAAGAGCCCAGCGAGTGGAGCGGGGCTACGATGGGGTGGGAACAGGAGGCTGCCGCCGAGGTTGCCCCAGCAGAAGAGCCGCCGAGGATGGCAGAAAGCCCGTCGAGTGCACCCAGACCGGGAGAAGGCGCTATAGAGGAGACAAGCGCCGCTGTCGGGCGAGATGGACTGGGGGAAGGAGGGGAGGCGGCAGAAGAGGTCGGCGGCGAGAGAAGCGCAGCGGGGGCACAGCTCGAGGGGGAGCCAGCCAGCAGCAGCAGCCCTGGGGTGGCGAAGAACTGGTGGAGGCTGCCGGCTTGAGAGAAGAGCCCAACGAGTGGAGCAGGGCTACGATGGGGTGGGAACAGGAGGCCGCCGTGTCGGAAGCCCCTCGAGGAGGAGACTGTAGAAGGGGAAGCTGAGCCGGCTGTGGGGGTCAACGACGTGCGGGGAGGGGAGGAGGAGGACGCGGCGCCAGGGGAAGGCTTTGGGAGGAGAGAAGCAAGAGCACGACATCTCACTCTTTGTCAAGGTGGCGGGGGGGGGGCAGGGAGGCTGAAGACCGCTTCAGGGCTCCAGCAGATTGTCAGCTTCCTCCCGGGGCCGCAAGGAAGAGGCCTCCCCCTTCTCTCCGTCGGGCTCCTCTGGGGTGTTAGTCTCCGGGGTGCCCGGGGGGCATCGACCAGGAGCCGGCCGAAGAAGGAAGGAGGAGGCCCAGGTGAAGCTCCCGGGCTGTGAGGGTGCCGCAGGTCGAGGGGCCAGGGGGTGGGTGCTTTCTCCTTGCCTGACAGACTGGCTTCAGCTGTGACTCTTAAAGCAAGCGCTGGGATCGGAGGGCGGAGGGAGCGATCCCAGCGCTTGCTGCAAAAAGCTGGAGCCAGGCAGGCAGGCGTGGGGAAGCGCCGGGATCGGAGGCGGAGGCAGCGGATCGCCCCCTCCCAGGAAGGTGCGTCCGATCGTCCGGAGCGCCTTATGGTGCGAAAAATACGGTAGTTCTTCCAAAGTTTCAGCCTCCCCACTCCTTCCCCAGCCTAGGAAGAGAATTAAGGCAGTTTCAGCTCCAGTGGAACCTGAGAGGAGCAAGCTTGCCTTAGCCACTGAGTCTCCCAGAGACAGTTCCCAGGACGAGGATGATTCCGGTGACTCTAGCCAGTCCTCGGTGAGGGAGGAAGGGGAACTATCAGAGGAGGAGGAGGAGGTGACTACAATAGAACAGTCTAGGCTTTTCTCAGCAAAGGTTTCTTCTGAACTCCTGCCCAAGGTGCTCTGGGAGCTGGACTTTTCAACCACGCGCAAGGAGGATGAGGGTTTAGTCCCCAGCCTCTCTTCGGGATCGGAGAGAATGAAGCCTGAAATGGGTATTAATCAAACAGAGGCACAGTCTGCACCGGAGAGGCCAACGCAAGCACCACCCACCCAGGCAGCCACTAGCTGGGGGGTGGGGGGGATCAGCCAACAACACCAGCTGAGTCGCCCTATACCATCGGGCATCCCTTCTGCTGCTTCCCATTTCTTTCTTGCCTGAGACGGAAAATGGCTGAAATATCTGGAGCCTCTCCGGGGAACATCTTCAGGCAGCTAAAGAGTTGGACAGCCAAGCGAAGAGGTCGTGTGCATCCTCCTTCTGGTCAGAGCTCCATCGTGGCAACGGAGCCAGGAGGCAACCAAACTCACAGTGGAGACCCTGCAGGCCCACAGCTTCATTTGGTGGCCTCTGTTTTGACTTCAGGCACAGCCTGCATTGGAGGGGCGATCGCAAGTACCACCCTCCCAGGAAACCAGCAGCAGAAGGGAGGGGATCAGCCAACAACATCAGCTGAGTTGCCCATTACAATCGGGCATCCCTCCTGCTACTGGCCATTTCTTTCTTGCCTGAGGAGGGGGAAATGTCCGGACGATCTGAAGGCTCTTTGGGGAGCATCTGCAGGCGGCTGAAAAGTTGGGCAGCCAAGCGAAAAGGTCATGTGCATTCTCATTCTGGTCAGGGTTCCATCGTGGTAACAGAGCCAGGAGGCAAGTGAACTCACGGTGGAGACCCTGCGGGCTCATGGCTTCATCTGGTTACCTCTCTTTTTACTTCAGGCACAGCTTGCACCAGAGAGGCCAATGCAAGCACCACCCTCTCAGGAAACCAGCAGCAGGGGGGAGGGGATGAACCAACAACATCAGCTGAGTCACCCAGTAAGATCAGGCATCCCTCCTGCTACTGGCCATTTCTTTCTTGCCTGAGGAGGGGGAAATGGCCGGAAGATCTGAAGGCTCTTTGGGGAGCATCTGTAGGCTGCTGAGGAGTTGGGCAGCCAAGTGAAGAGGTCGTGTGCATCCTCATTCTGGTCAGGGCTCCATTGTGGCAACAGAGCCAGGAGGCAACCGATCTCATGGTGGGGACCCTGCAGGCCCATGGCTTCTTAGTCAACCTGACCAAGAGCAACCTGGTCCCATCACAACGGTTGGTTCACCTGGGGGTGCTAATAAACACCCAACAGGACAAAGTGTTCCTGTCTGCCGACAGACTGGGGAGATTTCAAGTTCTCCTGGATGAAGTTCTTTTGTTGCCAAGGTTTCAGGTGATGACATTGGCCCAACTTCTAGGCATGATGGTATCTTGCCAGGATGTGCTTCACTGGGCATGTTTTCACACTCGACATTACAGCACTTTCTTATCCCCTTTCAACGGATTATCGTCTTCAAACTGCCCAAGTGGGTGAAGCTGCCAACAGAACTCCAGCTTCGGCTTCAATGGTGAAGAGCTCCCTCCCACTTTGTTCGGGGTGTACCAATCCGGGAACCACTTAGAATCACCATGACGATGGATGCCAGTCTTTCAGGGGAGCACACTGCCAGGGGAGCACACTGCCAGGGCCTGATGACACAGTGACAGTGGAACTTGGAGGAAGCCAAGAGGAGCATAAATTTGCTAGAGCTATGGGCGATTCGTATAGGCCTTCTGCATTTCCAAGACTTGCTCAGAGTTCAACACGTACTAGTGAAAAGCGACAGTGTGATGGCAAAATCCTATGCGAATGGACAAGGAGGAACCAGGATCACGTCCCTGTTCCAGGAAGCTCATACACTGATGGCTTGGGCAGAGGACACTCTTCTTTCGGTCAAAGCTGTCCTTATAGCCGGGAAGGACGATGTCTTGGCAGACTGGCTGAGCAGATAAACGATAGACCAGACGGAGTGCGTGCTGGACATTTTAGATCCTGTGCCACAGGTATGGCAAGATGGATCTGTTTGCCATGGGCAAAGGATCTCCAAAGGATGGGAGGACAACGCAGAAGTGCTTTAGATGCCCTCAGCAGTGGTTAGACCAGTAGGGTGAAAGTTCTTGGTGAGAAGGTTTACTGAATAGATGTTAAAGAGTAAACTATGGCTGTATGGGAAAAGAAAGGATTTGCATACAAAACTTTCTCCATAACTAATGCTGAATGCTTTTAGCATTGCCTGATGAAGAGAAATTACTAAAATGTAGTAATGAAAGTTATTATAAATTGCTAAAGTTTAACAAATGCTTTGAACTGTATTAAGAGTTATCCCCCAAGCCCCCCTCCCTTCCCCCAAGAACAAGTAAATGTATTCCTAAGTAATAAGTAAGTAGATACTAAAAACTACAAAAAACTATACCATATTACTAAAACTATGAATAAATGTTTAGCACTTCACCAAAAGGCGTCCACCAACATCTCCTGCAAAAAAGAGAAAGAAGGAAAAACATCATAAGCTGAGTGAAGACAGATTATCATACTTAGATAAGAAGAAACCAAGGAGCCTGCCTCATGGCTTAGTGGTTCTTACACTGGTACCTTCCACCTGCCTCCAGATCCAACTTCCTCTACGTTGGTACCTCTCAAATCTTGTAAACACCAGCACGTTCGGTAAACTCCCTGGAACTGTGACATTCGGGTGATACTACCCGCACTGCGGCACTGGATACTGACAATATCAACCTTACCCAGCAAAGCAGGGAAGATTCTGAATTGGTGGCTGCCAGTGAGGGTGGTGCTCTGAACCATGTACTGATCAAAGCAGACCACCTGACGAACCCGTGCCATCATGTCCGGATCCACACTGACCCTGTCCAATGCAAACATGTCAACCCCCAGGCACCAGAGTAAGAATGACCACCCCCACAACCAGTGTTCCCTCGATGCTGAGTTAGCATGAAGCAGCTCACAGAATTTTAGCCTCCAGCTCACACCTTTTTGTCTTAGGTCAGGAAAAATGGCCCCAGAGCACAATAATTTATGCAGTAGCTCACAACTTTAATGCGAGTAGCTCACAAAGTTTGCTATTAAAACAACTGTTGTTCATATCATTACTGAACATCTCCACAAACATGAACATATTAACATGCGTTAAATGTAAATCAAATCCATACATTTCCAAACGGAAGAAACAAACAAAGGACTTCGGACAATACCTCAGATCTTATTGAGGGTGCACACGACCTCCTCGCCGGGCTGCCCAACGCCTCAGCCGCCTGACGATGTTACCCGGAGAGGCGCTCGATCTTCCGGCCACCCACCCCCCCAGGCGAGATATAAAAGACCAGCAGGAGGGGCGCCTGGTGTTATTTGGCGGATCAGCCGATGGTGTGGGCTGATCCCCCTCACTGCTGGTTTCCTGGGGAGGTGGTGCTGGCGTGCGCCTCTCCGGTGCAGGCTGGGTCTGAAATCAAAAGAGAGACCACCAAATGAGCCTGTGCTAAGAAGGCTTCTGAGCGGGGAATTCTGAAGGAAATGGGGCACAGTTCTGGAAGACGCATGCAGTACTCTTGCCAGGCAGATGAGAGGCAGGGAGATGGCTTGGAGGTCATTGTAAAGGCCAGCCAAGCAAGACTCCATCGAGCCAAGGGGGCAGGGCCTTAGGATTGTCCCTCAGGCCAGCCAATCAGCATTCTCACAGCCAGCTGGGAAAGCGGGGAGGATTCCCTCCTGGACCGAACAATCTGTTCCTCGCACCAGCAGCTTCTTCTGGAAAGGAGGAGAAGCTGTCGCTGCAGGGTTCAGATCTCTTTGGATCTTGTGTCTGTCTCCAAAGCAGGAGGATCCACAGGGGATCCCTGGGAAGCTGCCTAGTCAAAGCAGACACTTGGGCTAGCTACTTCCCATGCATTTTCACTCCACTTTCTCCTCAGCTGACAAGCCTAAACGTTTTAGCCTTCTCCTGTAGGGAAGGAGTTCCAGCATTTGGCTTCTTATGGCTGGTCCTTTCTGAACTTTTCACTGCTGCGCTCTGCGAGCTCCTTTTGTAAGTGGAGAGCCCAGAATTATGCACAGGGTACCAAAGGGAGCACACCAGCTATGCCTGTATCCAAACATATTCATCCGCATAGTCATGAAGTGACCCATGGATGAGAGGGACTTGTGGAAGACTGGGCTCTCTGGAGGGCTCAGGAGAGCTTCTGCACACAGAAGGAGTAAAAGAAGGTGGGGAGAAACCATCAAGGAGGGCAGGTTTCCAACCCTCTTGGTCTCCTTGCAGTCACTGACAGGATGAGGAGTTGGGACTGGGCCGGCCTACCTCCAGCAGGATGGTATCATGGACTCCATCAGATCGCTGGATGGAGTCACTGCTGGAGACCACGGGGCTGGTCGTTGAGCAGCTTGGTATGGAGGTCTGGAAGGTGAGGAAACAAAGGAAAGCTTCAGACTTTTTGCAAGAGCAGATATTCTGAGACAGTGAACAGCATGAACCCCTCTGTCATTTCCATGCAAGCGTTGCTACCTGCAAGGAGGTGTCACAGACCTCTTCTGGTCTTGGCTATTTACTTCTTAGGTGGCTCTGGAGAAGACATTCAGCCCCCACCCCGCATCCAGTCATGCTGTGGACCACTGAAGTCTGCTTAGAACATGGAGGGCTGCACCTCGGCACCAGAGCATGTACGGAAGGTCCCCTATTCAGTTCCTGGCATCTTTGAAGGATCTCAAAGTTCTCTCTTCCAGAGGCCCAGGAGAGCTAGTGGGGAACGATGATCTGACTCTGCCTAAGGCAACCCCAGAGGCTGATCTGGTTTCACAGTGGATGGTTGGTTGGTAGGAGGGCTCAATGGGTAGAGCCCCTGTTCGGCATGCAGGAGGCCTCCTGTTCATTTTCCACTTAAGGAGATCTCAGGCATCAGGTACAGGGGAAGAGGTGAGCTACAGCCAGTCAAAGTTATGTCAAACGAAAGGTAAGCATCAAACCAAGTGTCTCAGTCTACTAAAAGCAGCTTGATATGTTTGTGGAAGTTCCCCTAGTACACTGATGGGTCACAGCATTAGCACAAAGAATGTTCAGTTGAGGTGTTCATCCAAAAAGGATCTCTGGTGTTCTTCTTTATTATCAAAGAATGTATATTTCCGCTGTGTTCCCAGGCATTCTTCTTCATCGACAGCTTCCACAAGAGGACTTCTGTTGTGCCTTTCCCCCCTCCCTGACTCATTTCCAGGCCCCAGCAGGTTCTCACTGCCTGCCTGTGGGTCTGTATTCCTCTCTCGGTCCCTTACCTCACTGGAGACCTCCTCCAGATCCTCGGCGATGAGGTCGTTTTCAACGATGTAACGCCATACTTCATCATATCGATTGGAGTCTGCAGTCTAAATAATAAAAACATAAGAGAAACCATGTTGGATCAGGCCAGTGGCCGATCCAGTTCAACACTGTGTGACACACAGTGGCCAAAAAAAAGAAAAGAAACCCCAAGTGCCATCAGGAGGTTCAGAAGTGGGACTAGAAGCCCTTCCACTTTGTCGCCCCCGCAGAGTACCAAGGATACAGAGCATCACTGCCCCAGACAGTTCCAACACTATGCTGTGGCTAATAGCCACTGATGAACCTCTGCTCCATATGTTTATCTAATCCCCTGTTGAAGCTGGCTATGCTTGTAGCCGCCGCCACCACCTCCTGTGGCAGTGTATTCCACATGTTAATCACCCTTTGGGGGAAGAAGTACTTTCTTTTATCTGTTATAACCCGACTGCTCAGCAATGTCATTGAATGCCCATGAATGCTTGTATTGTGAGAAAGGGAGAAAAGTACTTCTTTCTCTACTTTCTCCATCCCATGCGTAGTCTTGTAAACCTCTATCATGTCACCCCGCAGTCGACGTTTCTCCAAGCCAAAGAGCCCCAAGCGTTTTAACCTTTCTTCATAGGGAAAGTGTTCCAAGCCTTGAACCATTCTAGTTGCCCTTTTCTGGACTTTTTCCAGTGCTATAATATCCTTTTTGAAGTGCGGTGACCAGAATCATACACAGTATTCCAAATGAGACCGCACCATCGATTTATGCAGGGGCAAAATGATAGTGGCTGATTTGTTTTCAGTTCCCTTCCTAATAATTCCCAGCATGGCGTTGGCCTTTTTTATTGCAATCGCACACTGTAATAATAGTAATAGCAGTAGCAGTAGTAGTGGCATCGGCCAGGAGCTGGCCGAAGAAGGAAGGCGGAGGAGGAGGAGGCCCAGGTGAAGCTCTCGGGCTGTGAGGGTGCCGCAGGTCGAGGGGCCAGGAAATCCTTGCGCCAGATCCTCCCCCCCCCCTGCTTCCCCCGGGCCGAAGGGCAGCCCAGCCGGCCGTGGGGAGGCTCGCCCTCCTCGCCCAGCCCTTGCTGGCTGCGTGTCTCAATTGGGCATTTCTCCGCTGGCGTTCTCCCTGCCGCCCCCCCTCCTCTCTGGCGTGCCTCCTTCCCTTCCTCTTGGGCTCCCCTCCCCTCGGCAGCGAGTGTCTGGCTGGCTGGGTGCGTGCCCTCTCTGCCGCCGCCTCCTCTTTCAGCCGTCTTCTCTCCCCGCTTTCTCGCCAGGATACTGATGGAGAGGTCCCCCAGTGACCCGTCGTGGGATGCAGCACGCAGCGCTAGAGCAGAGGGCGTCGGCGAGCCGGATTTGGGCTTGGGTTCCGGCAGCAGCAGCAACAGCCGCAGCGGCCAGGCGGGACGGTGTGGGGGGATGGCGCTCCTGGGGGAGTCGGCCTTGCTCTATGGGGTTGCCAAGGAGACCGGCGGGCCACCCCCTCCCCTGCCGCGCCGGTGCCCGTGATCGAGCTGGTGCGCGGCGGTGAAGCGCTGGCTTTGCGGAGGGGATGGGTGCTTTCTCCTTGCCTGACAGACTGGCTTCAGCTGTGACTCTTAAAGCAAGCGCTGGGATCGGAGGGCGGAGGGAGCGATCCCAGCGCTTGCTGCAAAAAGCTGGAGCCAGGCAGGCAGGCGCGGGGGAGCCCCGGGATCGGAGGCAGCGGATCGCCCCCTCCCAGGAAGGTGCGTCCTATCGTCCGGAGCGCCTGATGGTGCGAAAAATACGGTAGTTCTTCCAAAGCTTCAGCCTCCCCACTCCTTCCCCAGCCTAGGAAGAGAATTAAGGCAGTTTCAGCTCCAGTGGAACCTGAGAGGAGCAAGCTTGCCTGAGCCATTGACGATGTTTCTCGGAGAGGCGCTAGATCTTCCGGCCACCCACCCCCCCAGGCGAGATAGAAATGACCAGCAGGAGGGGCGCCTGGTGTTATTTGGCGGATCAGCCGATGGTGTGGGCTGATCCCCCTCACTGCTGGTTTCCTGGGGGAGGGGTGCTGGCGTGGGCCTCTCCGGTGCAGGCTGGGTCTGAAATCAAAAGAGAGGCCACCAAATGAGCCTGTGCTAAGAAGGCTTCTGAGCGGGGAATTCTGGGAACTGGATTTATCTGAAGGAAATGGGGCACAGTTCTGGAAGACGCATGCAGTACTCTTGCCAGGCAGATGAGAGGCAGGGAGATGGCTTGGAGGTCATTGTAAAGGCCAGCCAAGCAAGACTCCATCGAGCCAAGGGGGCAGGGCCTTAGGATTGTCCCTCAGGCCAGCCAATCAGCATTCTCACAGCCAGCTGGGAAAGCGGGGAGGATTCCCTCCTGGACCGAACAATCTGTTCCTCGCACCAGCAGCTTCTTCTGGAAAGGAGGAGAAGCTGTCGCTGCAGGGTTCAGATCTCTTTGGATCTTGTGTCTGTCTCCAAAGCAGGAGGATCCACAGGGGATCCCAGGGAAGCTGCCTAGTCAAAGCAGACACTTGGGCTAGCTACTTCCCATGCATTTTCACTCCACTTTCTCCTCAGCTGAAAAGCCTAAACGTTTTAGCCTTCTCCTGTAGGGAAGGAGTTCCAGCATTTGGCTTCTTATGGCTGGTCCTTTCTGAACTTTTCACTGCTGCACTCTGCGAGCTCCTTTTGTAAGTGGAGAGCCCAGAATTATGCACAGGGTACCAAAGGGAGCACAGCAGCTATGCCTGTATCCAAACATATTCATCCGCATAGTCATGAAGTGACCCATGGATGAGAGGGACTTGTGGAAGACTGGGCTCTCTGGAGGGCTCAGGAGAGCTTCTGCACACAGAAGGAGTAAAAGAAGGTGGGGAGAAACCATCAAGGAGGGCAGGTCCCCAACCCTCTTGGTCTCCTTGCAGTCACTGACAGGATGAGGAGTTGGGACTGGGCCTGGCCTACCTCCAGCAGGATGGTATCATGGACTCCATCAGATCGCTGGATGGAGTCACTGCTGGAGACCACGGGGCTGGTCGTTGAGCAGCTTGATATGGAGGTCTGGAAGGTGAGGAAACAAAGGAAAGCTTCAGACTTTTTGCAAGAGCAGATATTCTGAGACAGTGAACAGCATGAACCCCTCTGTCATTTCCATGCAAGCGTTGCTACCTCCAAGGAGGTGTCACAGACCTCTTCTGGTCTTGGCTATTTACTTCTTAGGTGGCTCTGGAGAAGACATTCAGCCCCCACCCCGCATCCAGTCATGCTGTGGACTACTGAAGTCTGCTTAGAACATGGAGGGCTGCACCTCGGCACCAGAGCATGTACGGAAGGTCCCCTATTCAGTTCCTGGCATCTTTGAAGGATCTCAAAGTTCTCTCTTCCAGAGGCCCAGGAGTGCTA
This sequence comes from Heteronotia binoei, assembly GCF_032191835.1. Lineage (NCBI taxonomy): Eukaryota > Metazoa > Chordata > Lepidosauria > Squamata > Gekkonidae > Heteronotia > Heteronotia binoei. The sequence continues at coordinate 92,787,124 of NC_083232.1, read as the reverse complement.
GTGGGGAACGATGATCTGACTCTGCCTAAGGCAACCCCAGAGGCTGATCTGGTTTCACAGTGGATGGTTGGTTGGTAGGAGGGCTCAATGGGTAGAGCCCCTGTTCGGCATGCAGGAGGCCTCCTGTTCATTTTCCACTTAAGGAGATCTCAGGCATCAGGTACAGGGGAAGAGGTGAGCTACAGCCAGTCAAAGTTAAGTCAAACGAAAGGTAAGCATCAAACCAAGTGTCTCAGTCTACTAAAGGCAGCTTGATATGTTTGTGGAAGTTCCCTTAGTACACTGATGGGTCACAGCATTAGCACAAAGAACGTTCAGTTGAGGTGTTCATCCAAAAAGGATCTCTGGTGTTCTTGTTTATTATCAAAGAATGTATATTTCCGCTGTCTTCCCAGGCATTCTTCTTCATCGACAGCTTCCACAAGAGGACTTCTGTTGTGCCTTTCCCCCCTCCCTGACTCATTTCCAGGCCCCAGCAGGTTCTCACTGCCTGCCTGTGGGTCTGTATTCCTCTCTCGGTCCCTTACCTCACTGGAGACCTCCTCCAGATCCTCGACGATGAGGTCGTTTTCAACGATGTAACGCCATACTTCATCATATCGATTGGAGTCTGCAGTCTAAATAATAAAAACATAAGAGAAACCATGTTGGATCAGGCCAGTGGCCGATCCAGTTCAACACTGTGTGACACACAGTGGCCAAAAAAAAAGAAAAGAAACCCCAAGTGCCATCAGGAGGTTCAGAAGTGGGACTAGAAGCCCTTCCACTTTGTCGCCCCCGCAGAGTACCAAGGATACAGAGCATCACTGCCCCAGACAGTTCCAACACTATGCTGTGGCTAATAGCCACTGATGGACCGCTGCTCCATATGTTTATCTAATCCCCTGTTGAAGCTGGCTATGCTTGTAGCCGCCACCACCACCTCCTGTGGCAGTGTACTCCACATGTTAATCACCCTTTGGGGGAAGAAGTACTTTCTTTTATCTGTTATAACCCGACTGCTCAGCAATGTCATTGAATGCCCATGAATGCTTGTATTGTGAGAAAGGGAGAAAAGTACTTCTTTCTCTACTTTCTCCATCCCATGCGTAGTCTTGTAAACCTCTATCATGTCACCCCGCAGTCGACGTTTCTCCAAGCCAAAGAGCCCCAAGCGTTTTAACCTTTCTTCATAGGGAAAGTGTTCCAAGCCTTGAACCATTCTAGTTGCCCTTTTCTGGACTTTTTCCAGTGCTATAATATCCTTTTTGAAGTGCGGTGACCAGAATCATACACAGTATTCCAAATGAGACCGCACCATCGATTTATGCAGGGGCAAAATGATAGTGGCTGATTTGTTTTCAGTTCCCTTCCTAATAATTCCCAGCATGGCGTTGGCCTTTTTTATTGCAATCGCACACTGTAATAATAGTAATAGCAGTAGCAGTAGTAGTAGTAGTAGTAATCATAATCATAATATCTGTAGGGGCAAGAACCTATTGGTAAGAACATAAGAGAAGCCATGTTGGATCAGGCCAATGGCCCATCCAGTCCAACACTCTGTGTCACAAAGTGGCCAAAAAAAAAATTATATATACATACACACACACACACAAACAAACTGTGGCTAATAGCCACTGATGGACCTCTGCTCCATATTTTTATCTAACCCCCTCTTGAAGCTGTCTATGCTTGTAGCTGCCACCACCTCCTGTGGCACTGAATTCCACCTTTTAATCACCCTTTGGGTGAAGAAGTACTTCCTTTTATCCATTTTAACCTGTCTGCTCAGCAATTTCATCGAATGCCCATGAGTTCTTGTACTGTGAGAAAGGGAGAAAAGTACTTCTTTCTCTACTTTCTCCATCCCATACATTATCTTGTAAACCTGTCATATCACCCCGCAGTCGACGTTTCTCCAAGCCAAAGAGCCCCAAGCGTTTCAACCTTTCTTCATAGGGAACGTGTTCCAACCCTTCAATCGTTGTAGTTGCCATTTTCTAGACTTTCTCCAATGCTATAATATCCTTTTTGAGGTGCGGTGACCAGAACTGCACACGGTACTCCAATTGAGACCACACCATCGGTATATAAAGGGGCATTATGATAGTGGCTGATTTGTTATCAATTCGCTTCCTATTAATTCCCAGCGTGGCGTTGGCCTTTTTTATTGCATTCGCACACTGTCTTGACATTTTCAGTGACTTATCTACCATGACCCCAAGATGTCTTTCTTGGTCAGTCTCTGCCAGTTCACACCCCATCAACTTGTATTTGTACCTGGGGTTCTTGGTCCCAATGTGCATTACTTTGCACTTGGCCATATTGAACCTCATCTGCCACGTTGACGCCCACTTACCCAGCCTCAACCCAGCCCTTTGGAGTGCCTCACAATCCCCTCTGGTTCTCACCACCCTGAACAATTTAGTGTCATTTGCAAACTTGGCCACTTCACTGCTCACTCCCAACTCCAAATCATTTATGAACAAGTTAAAGAGCATGGGACCCAGTACTGAGCCCTGCGGCACCCCACTGCTTACCGTCCTCCACTGAGAAGTCTGCTCATTTATACTCACTCACTGCCTCCTATTAATCAGCCAGTTTTTGATCCACAAGAGGACCCGTCCTTTTACTCCATTACTCCCAAGCTTTGGTGATTTGTTTTTCTCTTTCCCCCCATGGAAATCATCCACAATATGGCAGCCATTGATCCAAGGGCCATAAATCAGAACGAGTGGTTCAGAAACAGTCTGCCTTTGAGTACCAGGAGTTGGAGGAGAAGAGCCAGGCGAGGGGCACCTTGTCTTTCTTCTATAACCAGCAGGCCAGTTTCTTTTCCAGAGAGCCAGCCATGGGAAAGGGGCCTTCTCCTCTCCTCCTCTACAAGGCAACTGAGACCAGTCTCCAGGGTGTGTGTGTGTGTGAATCTCCTGGAATTACAAGTGGTTTCTAGACTATAGAAATCAGTTTCCCTGTAGGAAATTGCAGTTTAGGAAGGTGGAGGACTCCCCTTCCACTTAATGGGCTCTATCCCTCAAATCTTCATGTCTTTCCCTACGCAGTTGTTGGGCACCTGCCTTCTATCCTGCCTGTGATGGCACCGGGCAGTCTTGCCCTGAGTTTGAAACGCTAGAGAGAAGGAAGAGAGGTGGATCTCCTTTCTCTGCCCTGCCTGCCGGCTTCTTAAGTGACATCTTGCCGGTCTCTCTCAGAAACAGGAGGCTGAGCTCGAGGGGCCTTCTTGATCTGACCCAGCAGGGCTCTCCTTGGGATGGTTTCTCCCATCGTTAGAACTAATTTCCCCAAAACTTCTCTCCCCTTTTATCTCTGCAGTGGATTTTATGTGCACCCTCGAGTCTCCCCTAAGATAGATAGATAGATAGATAGATAGATAGATAGATAGATAGATAGATAGATAGATAGATAGATAGATAGATAGAGAGAGAGAGAGAGAGAGAGAGAGAGAGAGAGAGAGAGAATGTCATTCTTACACGTTTCGCATCCATATTGAATTTGCTTTGATGCCAGCTAAAGCAGAAAATGTAACTGTCTCCTCGACAAAGCCCTGGCATCAAATGGCAGTTGGCTGTGGGTGAATCTCCCATCTGCCCAGCCCGGCCAGGTTCCGAGGCAGCATCACAATGGGTTCTGGAGTTTTCCACCTGTGGGGAATCCACCCCGTCCGTTGCTGCTGCAGAAGCATAAAATGGAAGGAAGGGGCTTTTCAGTCACTGAATCTTGGTCAGAAGATTGATTCATGCTGACCAGGAATCCCTTCCCCATCGGTGTCGCTGGTGAAATAATGCACACCCCAGTCTTTTGGGCCTGGACTCAGCCCAGGATGCGATAGCTCTCCTGCTCCTATTTCCCCACAACCCCTGACGGGGACAGTGAAACTTTGGCTGCCATCACACATGCTAAATAGTGCCATTTCAATCCACTTTCAGTGCAGTCTCTTACTGGGTCTTGCCAGTTCACACGGCAAAATCCAGTTGGAAATTGCAATAAAAGTGGATTGAAGCTGCATTATTTAGCGTGCGTGATTGCAGTCTTAAGGCGATAAGAACCCAAAAGAGCCATGCCCTGGAGCTGCTCTCTATTCCCTCCCCTGGATTGGGGTTGTTTTTTATCCTCTGCAGCACGATGCTAAGCGGGGAGGGTGTGTGTGTGTTTCTGCGTGTGTGTGTGGGTGTCTCATTCCATAAGATTAAGAGAGTTATTCTAGAGATCTTGGTCACCCTTTACAAGGATGTTTACTTTGACTTGGGTAGCCCACGGTAGCCTGATCTCATCAGATCGCAGAAGCGAAGCCAGCTAGTATTTGGATGGGAGACCTCCAAGGCATACCAGGGGTGTGATGTGGGGGCAGGCAGCAGCAAACCACCCCTCAGCGTCTCTTGACCTGAGAACCCCACGGGGCGTCTTAAGTCAGCTTTGACATGATGGCCCTTTCCGCTAGGAGGTTTGCTGTGATCCGCATAGCCCAGGCTGGCCCCATCTTACCAGATCTCATTCGCTAAGCCAGATCAGGTAGGATTAGTATTTGCATGGAGACCACCAAGGGATTCCACGGTCTCTACACAGAGGCAGCCGCTTCTACGTGTCTCTGGCCTTGAAAATTCTACGGGGGTTGCTGTAAGTGGCTGCAGCTTGATGGCAGAACCAAAAGATGTTTAGCAGTTTTAAGGCTTAATGATTGAAGGCTGAAAATCTCGTGCAGTTCTTATTTTGTAATGTTGAATAGCCAGTCTCAAAGCTCCCACAACCCCATTGGCTAGCTTGGAGAAGGCATTTGTCTCTTTAAATCGCTTCTACATGCCAAGCCAGCCGCTGACTTGGAGAATGCATTTAAAGTTAAAATTCCTTTCTTTCCACCTCACCCTTGCCATCTGTTTTCCTTCCTTCCTTCCTTCCTTCCTTCCTTCCTTCCTTCCTTCCTTCCTTCCTTCCTTCCTTCCTTCCTTCCTTCCTTCCTTCCTTCCTTCCTTTCTTCCTTCCTTCCCTCCCTCCCTCCTCCCTCCCTCCCTCCCTCCCACAGCTCTCAAACAATCTTTCTTTCTTTCTTTCTTTCTTTCTTTCTTTCTTTCTTTCTTTCTTTCTTTCTTTCTTTCTTTCTTTTTGCTGATGGGAGTTGTAGGCTAAAAACATCTGGAGAGCTACCCTTGGCCACCCCTGACATAGACCACTGCCAGAAAGCTTAGACCTTCATCCCTGCAAAGGCAGAGGAGGGGAGATGTTGGGGTAATGTCCTGGGTTCTTCTACAGTTGCAAGGAACTTGCCTATCCATTGTTCTGGCAGCTGATTTGGTGGTGGTGGTGGGGGAGCAGAGACTACACCTTTGAGTAGAGGAGTAAAATGTACTTCCAGAGCAGGAACAGGCAACCCAATTCCAAAGAGATGCACACCAGACCATTCCTCTCCGCAAGCAGAGCTCGTTCTCTTCTTGGGCAATCCAGCTGAGCACCACTGAGGACAGTGGCCTAGGAGAAGGTGACAGATGCAGCTTATGGTCATCACTGGCTTTTGGGCACACACAGAAGCAGCTGTGTTGAGCATGAGCTGGGAGTTGGCTTGCCCCCATTGTCTTTGGCCAAGCACAGCTGTCATTTCTTTCCATTATTTCCTAGACCACCAAAATGGTCATGTAGCCATGGTATTTGTGTGTAGGAGGGGTGGGGGGCTCATCGATTGCCTATCCTTGGACTATAGAGGTGTGCTAATGGTGTCCGTTTCCCTGGCCTCATCCCTGGGAAGAGTGAAACCAAATGAGATTGGCAGGAGGTGATGCTGTGGGTTACTTTCTGCAATGAATTTATGTAGCAAGTGAATGTTTTTGAAAACCTCCCTCCTCCCCCAATCTCTTTAATTTTATTGCCTTCTCTTTCTGCTTCTGGAACTGAAGATCTTCACGCAGTTCTCCGATGCAGCCTGCACCCACCTTCTGAAACGCTTTCATGATCTGCTTCTTCTTCAGAGGCAGAAATATTTCAATGGCCTGACATGGTTCCTCGTCATAAATACTGTTTGCAGAAAGCCCCCTTCCCCCTCCCAGAATTTATATTATATCACTTAATAAGCTGTTTCCTACTCCGAGTCGAGGTGATGTCCAATGGCAGAGATGGTTTTATCTGACAGATGCACGGAGAAAAGATGTATCTGGTATTAGTTATCATAACTGAAACTCTCATGGATGGAAACAATATTCTGCTGAACCCTCATTGCTAAGGGTAGAGAGCAAGGAAGGGACTTTGTGGCCATGAAGACATCTTGCTTTGATGTTGTTGTAAAGAGAATGCTTGACTACATCAGGGGTGGCCATATTGTGGCTCAGGAGCTACGTGTGGTTCTTTCACACATATCTTGTGGATCTCGCAGTCCCCACCACCAATGGCTTGGAGAATGCATTTAAAGTTGCAGTTGCTTTCTTTCTGCCTCCCCTCCCTCCCTCCCTCTCTCCCTTCCTTTTTCCCTTCCTCCCTCCCTCCCTTTCTTCCTATAGAGGATGGTGTGGAATTGTTTTCTGTGGCCCCGGAAGGTAGAACCAGAACCAATGGGTTGAAATGAAATCAAAAGAGTTTCTGGCTCAACATTAGGAAGAACTTCCTGACTGTTAGAGCGATTCCTCAGTGGAACAGGCTTCCTGGGGAGGTGGTGGGCTCTCCTTCCTTGGAGGGTTTTAAACAGAGGCTAGATGGCCATCTGACAATGAAGATCCTGTGAATTTAGGGGGCAGTGTTTGTGAGTTTCCTGCTTTATTCAGGGGGTTGGACTAGATGACCCTAGAGGTGCCTTCCAACTCTATGATTCCTTCCTTCCTTCCTTCCTTCCTTCCTTCCTTCCTTCCTTCCTTCCTTCCTTCCTTCCTTCCTTCCTTCCTTCCTTCCTTCCTTCCTTCCTTCCTTCTCTTAATTCTCCTGATTTACACCCTCCTAAAATACACCAACCACACATCTCTATTCTCCTATGTGCAGATGACGTGGTGATCCTAGCTAGGACACCAGTCGGTCTTAAGAGAGCTTTTGTGGTGAAAATCAATTAGAAACAGCCAAATTTATGGCTTTTGGAAATAGGCAACAGAAGATATTCTGGGCTATTGATGGACATCCATTGGAGCAGGCATCTAGCTACTAATATCTGGGCATGGCCTTTGAAGCCTCTGGGGCAAGGAACGCCCGTAATGAATTTGTAGCAGTACAAGGAGAAAGAGCTGCAAAATGTGATACATAAATTTCTATGCCCAAAAGAGTCCCATTTCATACCAGCAGCACAAAGATTATTTCAGCCGAAAGTAATTTCTCAAATGCTTTATGGTGTTTTTTCTGGACCCCTCGTCTTCATCTTCATCGTTTCTTCCTCTCAAATGGGTTTGGGCTAAATCCTTAAGGGGTGCTCTTCAGGTCCCAAGGGGTGTCTAATGCCATGATCAGACCGAAAACGGTAGAAGCTAGAGTTACCCTGCCTTCCCTTAGATACTGGCTTAACATCAACTCTGATATTAGATGATTTTCAATCTAAGTGGTTGAAGGCAGTCCACAAGAAACTAAATTTTCTTGGAGTTCCTCCCCAAGCTGTTTTGGCCTTTAGCAGGGATCAGGCCAAGACAGTGCTGAAACCAGGGCTTTTTTTGGAGCAGGAACTGCTTTGCATATTAGGCTGCACCGCTTTGATGTAGCCAGTCCTCCTAGAGCTTCCAATAGACCCTGTAAGAAGAGCCCTGTAAGCTCTTGGAGGATGGACTACATTAGCTGGGTGTAGCCTAATATGCAAAGGAGCTCCTGCTACAAAAAAAAAATAAAGAGTAATGGACACTGAGAGACACTCCAGTCTTGCTTAACACCCAGGCTATTTAGCACCTGAGCAAATCAGGTACTGACTTGTCTCTCCTGCTTACCTTTCCAACTCAGAGGACCACAAGAAGAGAAAAGCCTTCACCCTAGCAAGCCGGTGCCCTTCCCTCGGCTGTGCTTGAGGGGAGATACAGGAAGATACTTTTCAATCAGAGACTTTGTCAGTGTGATTTGGGGGAAGTTGAAACCATTCAATATGTGTTCCTCAGGTGCCCAGGGTATAAGTTGGTTTGAGACAAATATATTTTACCCCTGCTTAAGGTAATGCCTGGTCTGACGGACTCTGATTATGTCAATTAAAAGATAAAGGTAGTCCCCTGTGCAAGAATCAAGTTCTTTCCGACCCATGGGGTGATGCCACATCATGAGGTTTTCGTGGCTGTCCTTTTAATGGGTTGGTTTGCCATTGCCTTCCCCGGTGGTGCAGAGTGGTAAAGCTGCAGTACTGCAGTGCAAGCTCTGCTTATGACCTGAGTTCAATCCCAGTGGAAGCTGGGTTCAGGTAGCCAGCTCAAGGTTGATTCAGCCTTCCATCCTTCCGAGGTCAGTAAAATGAGTACCCAGTTTGCTGGGGGGAAAGTGTAGCTTATTCTAATTATCCACTATCAAGTAAAAATCAGATGATTATCAAACATGTAACTAAATTTTGTGCATCTCATTACTGCATCCAAAAAGAAAATAGTATTTAAACTTGGACCATGGTTTTTATATTTTAACAAATTTGTCCATACTGGTTGTCATAGTTACTGTTTTTACTGGCTTGGTGCCATGATAAAATTTGAGTGAAGAAGATATTGGATTTATATCCCGCCCTGTACTCTGAATCTCAGTCTCAAAGCGGTTACTATCTCCTTTACCTTCCTGCCCCCCCCACAATAGACACCCTGTGTGGTGGGTGGAGCAGAGTGAGCTCTTACAGCAGCTGCCCTTTCAAGAACAACTCCTACAAAAGCTGTGGCTGAACCCAAGGCCATTCCAAGAGCTGCAAATGGGGGAGTGGGGAATCAAACCCGGTTCTCCGGGATAAGAGTTCGTGCATTTAACCACTGCAGCAAACTGGATAGAGCTTTTGCTTGAAATGCTGCATTTTTACTATTATAGTTAGACATAACTGCAATACTGTCTGTTATTTTGTGACTGGCTTCGACTCCTGCAACAGCCATGTTGTGGTTGTTCCTGCTGCCCTGTGCTGGGATTCCCGAGGTGGCTGCAGGCTCAGAAAGGCTGGCGAATCCAGAGTTAGCAGAACACAATTTAAGCCCATTCAGCTGCCTCAAAAAGGATCAAAACTTTTCAGGGCATAAACTTTTATGAATCCAAATTTTAAGAAGAGATATACTCTGGATAGGTAGTGGATGAAGTGAGTTTTGACTCACAACATTTTTGTTGGTCTAGAAGACGTTCCTGGGCTCGAATATTGTTCTGGGGATCATAGAATCACAGAGTTGGAAGGGACCAAACAGGCCAAATAGTCCAACTCCTTGCTCAATAAGGATCGGCCTAGAGCATCCCCCTGACAAGAGTTTGTCCAGCTGCTGCTTGAAGACAGCCAGTGAGGGGGAGTTCCTGACCTCTCTAGGTAGCTGATTCCACTGTTGAACAGCTCTTATTATAAAAAAGTAATTGCCAGAGGCATTTCTGATTATGCCCATATTGTTCTGAAAGGGAAAAAAATCTGACCTTGCAAAGACTCCTTTGCAGGGAAATCTCCCGGGAGCAGGCATTGCAACCCAAAAGGACTCAGTCTCTATATATGTTTGTGCGTGTCTATACAAGGCTCAGTATTAAGTCCCACCTGATTGTCCGGATTTATCCTGGCAGATGTTTAGGAAGATCCCTTCTTGTGAGAGTGAAGTCCTGTATTCTGTGATGAGCAGCTGCATTTGTAGAAGAATGTCATGCCAAAAGTTTTCTATAACTTTGCAGCCCACCAGCAATGTGCCACAGGAGCCTAAGTACCCACATTGCTTCTAACGCAAGGGAGAAGGAGCGGGTGAGATTAAAGCCAGTTTCTTGGAAGTAAAGGACCAACGAGTGAGGATTTTGTAATACTGCCGTTTCATCGTAATAATGATTGGAGAGTTTAACCAAATTTGGAGAAGACCAAATTTTATTCCATTGGTCACTGGTAATCATAGTTTTATAATCTGCCTGCTATTCTCATGAAAAAACGTAAGGCTTTGTCAGCATCTTGTTGAACTCAAATGTTGTAACTATTGGAAGTCAAACCTTTGGAGTTGTGTCCCATGTTGTCTATGAGTGTTTCAGAAGTGGGGGGCACTAAAGTTTTTCAAAGTTTGCATGCGAGCCTTCACATTATTTAATCGAAGGTAGAAATACCATGGAATTGGGTGATTCAGCTTTTGTTCCAGCATCAGTTTTGACTATGGGGCAGTTCTTGTAGATGTGCCATAGGGGCTCTATTGGCTGGACTCTAGATTTTGGCAATCGCAGGACTGATGCCAGGGAGGAAGCAGCTTTGAAAGCAGAGGGGTGTAAATGCCCAAGTTCTTTAAATTTCAGCAGGCAAATGCAAGTTTGTGAAGAGAAAACAGGTTTTATTTACTTCACAAAGTCAATGTAACCCAAAGTTTACAAGGTCAAAACTCGCTCAACGTTTACAACACAAATACGCTTCTCATGAGTGAGCTTGTCCCTTTTGCTGGGGAAGTTCCTCTTGTTCTCCCTCTCAGCAAGCGTCCCTTCCTTGAGCATCTGTCAGTCGTCAGGCAGTGATTCCCTCAGCTACTGCACAGAACACAAAAGCTCCGCAAAACCTTGCTCACTTAGGAAACCAGCAGCTGAGGGGAGCAGTGAACAACATCAGCTGACTCGACAGTTACCATCAGGTGCCCCTCCTGCTGCTGGTCCTTTCTATCTTGCCTGGGGGGGGGGGACTGCCATTTGATGCCAGGGCTTTGTCGAGCAGAGAATTTTCTACTCTATCTGGCATCAAAGAAAATTCAAAATGGATGCGAAACCTGTAAGAATGACATTCTTTCTCTCTCTCTCTCTGTCTATCGATCTATCTGTCTATCCTAGTGGAGACTCGAGGGTGCGCATAAAATCCACTGCAGAGACAGAAGGGGAGAGAAGTTTTGGGGAAATGAGTTCTAATGATGGAAGAAACCATCCCAAGGAGAGCCCTGGGAGGGTGGTGCTGGTGTTGGCCTCTCCGGTGCAGGCTGTGTCTGAAATCAAAAGAGAGGTCACCAAATGAGGCTGTGCTAATAAGACTTCTGTGCGGAGAATTCTGGGAACTGGATTTATCTAAAGGAAATGGGGCACAGTTCTGGAAGATGCGTGCAGTACTCCTGCCGGGCAGGTCAGAGGCAAGGAGATGGCTTGGAGGTCATTGTAAGGGGCAACCAATTAAGACTCCATTGGGCAGGGCCTTAGGATACCAAAGGGAGCACACCAGCTTTGTTTATATAAAAATGTATCCATTTTCATTTGGACAAGATTTATAAATCCAGGATCAAAAGAATGTGACTTGCTATTTGCAGATTGTCTGTGCAATGTTAGGCAAACTTTCAAACAAAGCTTTATGTCAAAGCTGATGATGTTAAGATTTTGCACACCCCACACCCCAAAAAATGTTCTCCAGTGCAAGAAGCAGTCTGGCAGCATCTTAAATCAATGGAGCAGGTTTTAAGCCCTGATTTTGACTAGAGACAAAACTGGTTGCCCTTCTAGGAATTATCAGTGTGGGTCTGCCCCGCATAGTCATGAAGTGACCCATGGGTGAGAGGGGCTTGTGGAAGATTAGGGAAGATTTCAGAGGCAGCTGTATGCCATGATGTCTAGAACCTCTCTTGCGTTCTTACAAAAGAATGCGACTTGCTATTTGCACATCATCTATGCAATGTTAGGCAAGCTTTCAGACACAGCTTTACGTCAAAGCTGATGACGTCAAGATTTTGCGCCTCCCACGAAAAAACAAAGGCTCTCCCAGTGCAAGAAGCAGTCTGGCAGCATCTTAAGAAAATGGAGCAGTTTTTAGGCCTGGATTTTGACTAGAGACAAAACTGTTTACCCTTCTAGGAATTATCAGTGTGGGTCTGCCCCGCATAGTCATGAAGTGACCCATGGATGAGAGGGACTTGTGGAAGACTGGGCTCTCTGGACGGCTCAGGAGAGCTTCTGCACACAGAAGGAGTAAAAGAAGGTGGGGAGAAACCATCAAGGAGGGCAGGTTCCCAACCCTCTTGGCCTCCTCGCAGTCACTGACAGGATGAGGAGTTGGGACTGGGCCTGGCCTACCTCCAGCAGGATGGTATCATGGACTCCATCAGATCCCTGGATGGAGTCACTGCTGGAGACCACGGGGCTGGTTGTTGAGCAGCTGACCAAGGAGGTCTGGAAGGTGAGGAAACAAAGGAAAGCTTCAGACTTTTTGCAAGAGCAGATATTGGCCGTCATGGAGAAGGCATTTGTCTCTTTAAATCACTTCTCCAAGCTATAATATTTGCTATATGTTAAAGTTTGCTATTAAAACAACTATTGTTCATATCATTACTGAACATCTCCAGAAACATGAACATATTAACATGCGTTAAATGTAAATCAAATCCATACATTTCCAAACAGAAGAAACAAACAAAGGACTTCGGACAATACCTCAGATCTTATTGAGGGTGCACACGACCTCTTCGCCGGGCTGCCCAACGCCTCAGCCGCCTGCAGATGTTTCCCGGAGAGGCGCTAGATCTTCCGGCCACCCACCCCCCCAGGCGAGATACAAAGGACCAGCAGGAGGGGCGCCTGGTGGTATTTGGCGGATCAGCCGATGGTGTGGGCTGATCCCCCTCACTGCTGGTTTCCTGGCGAGGTGGTGCTGGCGTGGGCCTCTCCGGTGCAGGCTTGGTCTGAAATCAAAAGAGAGGCCACCAAATGAGCCTGTGCTAAGAAGGCTTCTGAGCAGGGAATTCTGGGAACTGGGTTTATCTGAAGGAAATGAGGCACAGTTCTGGAAGACGCATGCAGTACTCTTGCCAGGCAGATGAGAGGGAGGAAAGCTTCAGACTTTTTGCAAGAGAGATATTCTGAGACAGTGAACAGCATGAACCCCTCTGTCATTTCCATGCAAGCGTTGCTACCTGCAAGGAGGTGTCACAGACCTCTTCTGGTCTTGGCTATTAACTTCTTAGGTGGCTCTGGAGAAGACATTCAGCCCCCACCCCGCATCCAGTCATGCTGTGGACCACTGAAGTCTGCTTAGAACATGGAGGGCTGCACCTCGGCACCAGAGCATGTACGGAAGGTCCCCTATTCAGTTCCTGGCATCTTTGAAGGATCTCAAAGTTCTCTCCTCCAGAGGCCCAGGAGAGCTAGTGGGGAACGACGATCTGACTCTGCCTAAGGCAACCCCAGAGGCTGATTTGGTTTCACAGTGGATGGTTGGTTGGTAGGAGGGCTCAATAGTTAGAGTCCCTGATTGGCATGCAGGAGGCCCCCTGTTCAATTTCCACTTAAAGAAATCTCAGGCATCAGGGTCCTGGAGAGCTACAGCCAGTCAAAGTTAAGCGAAACTAAAGCATCAAACCAAGTGTTTCACTCTACTAAAGGCAGCTTGATATGTTTGTGGAAGTTCCTCTCATTCACCGATGGGACACAGCATTAGCACAAAGAATGTTCAATAGAGGTGGTCATCCTAAAAAGTATCTCTGGTGTTTTTCTTTATTATTAAAGAATGGTTCTAGAATGTTTATTTCCGCTGTGTTCCCAGGCCTTCTTCTCCATCGACAGCTGACACAAGACGACTTCTGTTTTGCCTTCCCCCCCCCCCCTCCCTGACTCATTTCCAGGCGCCAACAGGTTCTCACTGCCTGTCTGTGGGTCTGAATTCCTCTCTTGGTCCCTCTGACCCCTAAACCTCCATGAGTCTCTGGGACTCTGTCTAACTTCCTTCTTTCCTTGGAAGACTTACCTCACTGGAGACCTCCTGCAGATCTTCGACAAAGAGGTCATTCTTCACTATATCATGCCAGAGGCCTTTTACATTTGAAGATGAGTCTGAAATAATAATAATAACAATAACAACAACAATAATAATATCATCTATAGGGGCAAGAGCATATTCTCTTTCCCCCCATGGCATCCACAGGATGCAAAGCATTGACCCAAGGAACTAATAACTTGAGTGGCACCTCCAGGTTCAGAAACAGTCTGCCTTTGAGTACCAGGAGTTGGAGGAGAAGAGCCAGGAAAGGGGCTCCCAGAAAGAAATCTGTGGGAAAGGAAACTTGCCCCCCCACACACACACATGTCAACGTGGCTGGGTTGGCTGTCTCCAGGGTTTGTGTGTGTGTGCTTGTAGTTGCATGTGTGTATAAATCTCCTGGAATTACAAGTGGTCTCTAGACTACAGAAATCAGTTCCCCTGTAGAAAATAGTGACTTAGGAAGGTGGAGGTCTCTCCTTATCTTTTATGGGCTACATCCCCCAAATCTCCAAGTCTTTCCCTACCCAGTTGTTGGGCACCTGCCTTCTATCCTGCCTGTGATGGCACCGGGCAGTCTTGCCCTGAGTTTGAAACGCTAGAGAGAAGGAAGAGAGGTGGATCTCCTTTCTCTGCCCTGCCTGCCGGCTTCTTAAGTGACATCTGGCCGGTCTCTCTCAGAAACAGGAGGCTGAGCTCGATGGGCCTTCTTGGTCTGACCCAGCAGGGCTCTCCTTGGGATGGTTTCTCCCATCATTAGAACTCATTTCCCCAAAATTTCTCTCCCCTTCTGTCTCTGCAATGGATTTTATATGCACCCTCAAGTCTCCCCAGTGATAGAAAGAGAGAGGAGGTCATTTTTACCTGTTTCCCATCCATAACACCAGACTGTCTGTTCTAGACTAGAGAAAGTATATGCTCTTTAACAGAGAATGCTCTGGCGTCAAAACGACAGTTGGCCGTGGGCGAGGCTCCCAACTGAAAAGCCCGGCCAGGTTCCGAGCCAGCATCCGAATGGGTTCTTGAGTTTTCCCCTTGTGGAAAATCCATCCCTTCAGGTGCTGCTCTGCTAACCCACAAAACAAAAGGAAGAGGCTTTTCAACAGCTGAAGCAAACAGGCCTTTCTGATTGCTTCATGTTGACAAGCAATTGCTTCCTGAGAGATAGCATCAGTCAAATAATGTATGCCCCATTCCTTTAGGCCTGGATCCAGCCCCAGATGTGAGAGCTCTCTCAGCCCCACTTACCTCCCAGGGTGTCTGTTGTAGGGGAAGAAGATAAAGGAAATTGTGAGATGATGATGATGATGATATTGGATGTATATTCCGCCCTATACTCTGAATCTCAGTCTCAGAGCAGTGACAATCTCCTTTACCTTCCTCTCCCCTCCACAACAGACACCCTGTGAGGTAGGTGGGGCTGAGAGAACTCTCACAGCAGCTGCCCTTTCAAGGAGAACTCCTACAAGAGCTATGGCTGACCCAAGGCCATTCGAGGAGATGCAGGTGGAGGAGTGGGGACTCAAACCCGGTTCTCCCAGATAAGAGTCCGCATACTTAACCACTTCACCAAACTCTGAGACTCTGTGTAACTGATTCAGAGAGTAGGGCGGGGTATAAATCTTTGGTCTTCTTCTTCCATCGGTGTTCCAAGTATTAAGATAAGTTCTAGAGAGGTCAGGGTTGGTGCTGGTGAAGCGTTAACGTTTGCTGTAGTTTATTTTATTACTTTGATGCATATATGTGTGAGCACTGGGTGGATAGCATTTTTGTTTTTGACATGCATCACTTTCTGCAGTGAAAGATCTCACTATTAGCCGAGTACCATTTTTCAGTCTGAGAGCACCTGAAATAAAAGCCCCACACGTCTGTCCCATTTCCATAGATTACTTAAATGCAAATGGGCAGATATATAGAATGCAGTTTCTCCTTTATTATTACTGTCTGTACAGCAAAAAAAGGCATAAAGCTGTCTTTCCCTTTTTATCTGCTCAACCTGACATCAAACCTAACTGTGTTCTCATTAGTGTTCAGCTGTCATGTACGGAGGATGAACTTATAAACTTCCATTCAGGGCGTAAAGGCATTAATGATTTCAGCAGCATCCCTCGTTCAAGGGCTTATCTCTCGAAGTGGCAGAACATTTACCTTCTGAGCATGCTACTAAAACAGGAACGAGCACGTTAAAAGTTCCATTGCGGAAGGGTGAGCGTCTCCATCCATTGACATTACAGAATTGGTCTCGGATATGATGCTATTAACAACAAAGGGGACTCATTCTGCTTTCCTGTGGGGTAGGAAATTCCAGAGTTTGCTTCTATACTGATCTGTTACATAGAGGCTGTGATCACACACACTAACTAAAGCACTTTCTATCCACTTTCAATGCACTTTCCAACTGGGTTTTGCCAGTTCACACAGTAAAATCCAGCTGGAAAGTGCACTGGAAGTGAGTGAAAGAGGTCGTGAGAGGAAACAAACAGCCAGAGAGTGAAAGAGGTCGTGAGAGGAAACAAACAAACGGGAGAATGAACTTTGTGTGTGCAGTTCTGGTCGCCGCACCTCAAAAAGGATATTATAGCATTGGAGAAAGTCCAGAGAAGGGCAGCTAGAATGATTAAAGGGCTGGAACACTTTCCCTATGAAGAAAGGCTGAAATGCTTAGGGCTCTTTAGCTTGGAGAAACGTCGACTGCGGGGTGACATGATAGAGGTTTACAAGATAATGCATGGGATGGGGAAAGTAGAGAAAGAAGTACTTTTCTCCCTTTCTCACAATACAAGAACTCGTGGGCATTCGATGAAATTGCTGAGCAGACAGGTTAAAATGGATAAAAGGAAGTACTTCTTCACCCAAAGGGTGATTAACATGTGGAATTCACTGCCACAGGAGGTGGTGGCGGCCACAAGCATAGCCACCTTCAAGAGGGGGTTAGATAAAAATATGGAGCAGAGGTCCATCAGTGGCTATTAGCCACAGTGTGTGTGTGTGTGTGTGTGTGTGTGCTACAGTACTGCTATACTGCAATCCAAGCTCTGCTCATGACCTGAGTTTGATCCCAGCGGAAGCTGGGTTCAGGTAGCTGGCTCAAGGTTGACTCAGCCTTCCATCCTTCTGAGGTTGGTAAAATTGCCCAGCTTGCTGGGGGCAAAGTGTAGATGACTGAGGAAGGCAGTGGCAAACCACCCTGTAAAAAGTCTGCCAAGAAAACATGATGTGTTGTCACCCCATTGGTCGGTAATGATTCGGTGTTTGCACAGGGAACTACCTTTACCTTAAGGAGCCCTATGGCTCAGAGTGGTAAGCTGCAGTGCTGCAGTCCAAGCTCCGCTCGTGACCTGAGCTCGATCCCAGTGGAAGCTGGGTTCAGGTAGCTGGCTCAAGGTTGACTCAGCCTTCCATCTTTCCGAGGTCGGTAGAATGAGTCCCCAGCTTGCTGGGGGTAAAGTGTAGATGACTGGGGGAGACGATGGCAAACCACCCCGTTAAAAAAAAAAAGTCTGGCAAGAAAAAGTCATGATGTGACATCACCCCGTGGATCGGTAATGACTCAGTGCTTGCAAAGGGGACTACCTTTAACTTCATTTGCAAACATAATAGTAGAACATACCGTAAGCAAACAAGCGCTTATTTTATTTGTTTGTTCGTTTATTAGGGGTATACCTTGCCCTCCCTGTCAAAGCAGGCTCAGTGTAGCTTACAGCCCAGGCGGCAATTAATAACATAAAAACATTTAAAACCAGTATCATCACTGAAACGTTATGGATGCTACACTGCTCTTGAAGCAGGCAGCACCAGGCTAGTTCTTCATAAGATCACGAAGAGCAACAGGATAAAACCCCCTGCAATCTCCTTCCCAAAGGTACGTTCTGTTCAGTCCATTCCAGCTAAACTCCCAGCTTTCTGTCTCTCTCTGCCCCTGTTCAGACTGCATTCTCCCCCCCCCCTCCCCAGCTATAGGCCATGACATTCCAAGAGAGAGAGATTTCAGGTGGTTAAGAAACCTTTCCTACCAGCCCTTCATCACCTATCTGGTGTCTCAGGAAAATAGAACATTGCAATAGGTCTTTCAGACTCCTCAAGACACCCAGCCTCAAAAATGCAGGAACTCCTTTGCATATCAGGCCACACACCTCTGATGTAGCCAATCCTCCTGGAACTTACAGTAGGCCCTGTAAGAAAAGCCCTGTAAGCTCTTGGAGGATTGGCTATGTTGGGGAGGGGGGGGGTGTAGTCTAATATGCAAAGGGATTCCTGTTACAAATAAAGCCCTGCAAAAACATACTAGTACTTAATGATGAGTGTGAGTTTGTTGAATGACCCATAAATTAATATATAAACAAGTTCCTAGAAAAGCAGCATATGGTTTCAGTATGCCCTCTTCTCACGAAAATGACTGCTTTGAACTTGATGGTGTTCAGAATGGATGGAAAGAATGGGGAATAATAGGATTTCTCTGTTTCTGTTCCCACCAGGATTCGATCTTTATAGTCCTGGGGCTCTGCTCTAAGAAGAGAACAGCCCCCTGTCATCTCCCCTCTCTTTCCTCCATCAGACTTTTAAAACTGATTTTTCTTTCTCAGCATCCACAGAGATTTCAGGCACTGGAGAGTGAATTTTCTAGTCTGAAATTGTGTAATGTGCTATGGATATACGCTTCCAATATCCAGTGATGTAAGGATCACAGAAAAGTGCTCAGTGGCTTTCCTATGGTATCTCAGTGTCGCTCAGGAACAGATATTAGTGAATTCTCCACCACTGCCAAGGTCTCTGGCTGCAGTTTTTGGTGATTCAGGGAACCTCTGGGAAAGCGTACGCAATGGTTCAGTAAGGCTCTAATGTCAATGGGGAAATGCACAAATGTGACATGGTTTTAATATCACATTAGAGAGTCATGAGCATGAGACTCTAATTGAGAATTCTGTATTTTCTATTCAAAAATCTCACATCTGTGACTTTCTAATGTGATCTTAAAACTATATCACATTAGGGAATTATCTCATTTGCATTAGAGATTCTTACCGAGTCCTTGGACACATTTTCCCAGAGATACTATAATCATGAAAAAGTGCAGCCGGGAACCCCGGAGACATTTTCCCCATTGTCTATGGTTATCTGTTTGATGGAAGGATGAGATTAAAGTGTAATTGATTGATTATTAGGTGGCAAAGCCCAAGGAGTAACCTCATCTGTGTTTCTAAACTGCAGTATCTTGGAAGTGAGAAATATATATATTCTCATCTAGTGACCATGGATTTCACAGACACTGGGGGAAACTTTGTATTATTTAGTATATTTAGTATGATGGGCAGCCTGAAAGGAGCACAGTTTGCATTTCCATGCGCACAAAAGCTTGTACCCAGAATTAAATTTTGTTGGGTTTAAAGGTGCCACTGGACTCAGACTTTGTTCTGTTGCTTCAGAGCAACATGGCTACCCAACTGAGTCAATTTGAAAGGAGAGGGAGACACCATGACTTGACCAGGAAATGGGATCACATAGGATTTCACTGTCTTCCCTAGAAAGCATCTTACTGGGCTCTTGTGCATGTAAAGTGCGCGGCCTACCGGTAAGCCACAGTCCATACATATGACTAGGACCAGCCATAGAAGAAGACCGAAGAAGACGACTGCGGATTTATACCCCACCCTTCTCTGAATCAGAGACTCAGAGCAGCTTCCAATCTCCTATATCTTCTCCCCCCACAACAGACACCCTGTGAGGTGGGTGGGGCTGGGAGGGCTCTCACAGTAGCTGCCCTTTCAAGGACAACTCCTGAGATAGCTATGGCTAACTTAAAGCCATTCCAGCAGCTGCGAGTGGAGGAGTGGGGAATCAAACCCGGGTCTCCCAGATAAGAGTCCGCACACTTAACCGCTACACAAGACTGGCTCCCTGACTGTCTGGCACCCTAAGCAAGGCCAACTTCTGGTGCCCCCCCCTGAAAATGTCATTGTCACAATGGGGGGGGCACCCAATTCAGTGCCCCCGGAAGGCTGGCACCCTAGGCAATTGCCTAGTGGCAGGGCTAGCCCTGCATATGACTGTATGTTTGTACGAATTTAATGAGCAGTGTCCGTTTTTGTGGCCTGGCAGCAAAGGATAACATCAAGAAGGTTTAAAGCCTCTTTGTAAATCCAGGCCACCAATAAACAGGCCCACATTTTTATGCGGTGTACAGTCTTTGGCTCTTGGTTGTGAATCATCACCTGAAAGGTGGCTCAGAGCTACCATCATGCTAAGATATGGGTGTCTCTGAAGAGTGCCCCTACATGTTGTTTTGTATTGGTTGCTGAAAAGCGTACAAGGAATAACTTTCGGTATAGTTTATGCCTCGACAATTTATAGACATTTGGGGGGTAATAAGATAACAGGCCAACTACTGGCTGAAATGCGTGCTGCTAGTACAGAACGGTACAGCCATATATTCTCCCTGTCGCCTCCTTAGTTTGAAGCACTGTTTATTAGTGTTCGAAGGCTAAAAGTTGAAAATTTATCTTCCAAACTGTTGGGGGGAAAAGTGAGCTTAAGGACATCTGTCTCAGCTTAAGTCTTGCCGCATCAGTAAGTATGTTTCATTGTTACCTTGATTTTGTGCTTTTGAAACGACACTGAACAGCTAGAGAGATGAACAGCCGGTTTCACCAATGGAAGGGTACTGCTATAGAGGTTCTGAACCTGAATTGGGCTCTCTATTCATTATTGCTATGGCTAAACCCCATGAAAGTCCATAGTACATAGTACAGTGCAATCCTAAGCACATAGACTTAGATGTAAATCCCTAGTGAGTGTATTTTGGATTGTGTCCCCACCTATAATATAAATACCAACACCTGCTAGTCTCTAAACTTGGTATCAGTGTTCTTTGAGTGAGACTTTATGGCCAAACCATGGTTTGGTTGATGGCCAAGCTATATGAATGGGTTTGATGAGGCCATTTGAAAATGCCTTCTGGTTGAAACACAGCAGCTGCTGCAGTACAGAAAAGTAGGGCCATTTCACATATTACACAAATGCAAACCAGAGTGTGGACTCTTACCTGGGAGAACCGAGTATGATTCCCCACTCCTCCACTTGCACCTGCTGGGATGGCCTTGGGTCAGCCATAGCTCTGGCAGAGGTTGTCCTTGAAAGGGCAGCTGCTGTGAAAGTCCTCTCAACCCCACCCACCTCACAGGGTGTCTGTTGTGGGGGAGGAAGATAAAGGAGATTGTGAGCCGCTCTGAGATTCGGAGTGGAGGGCGGGATATAAATCCAATATCATCATCATCATCATCATCTTCTTCTTCTGTTGCATATATTGGTCTCATTGGCACATCTAGACTTCTCTGTTATTTGGTTTCTTGGGATGATTCTCCTTTGGGCACGCAGATTTAAACGTCGTTTTTTTCCCCCTTGAATGGCATATCCCAGTTTTAGAGATGCATCCCAGGAGCATCACTCACCTACACTGAGAGCTTGCAACAAAGGAAAGAACATTTTTCTTAAAGTTTTCAAGCTTTTCTTTTTTCTTTTTGGCCTGGTTGCCTAGAGGCATAGTTGACTGGGCAGGATGTTAAATGCAAATCCATACCACTTGTTCATAGATCAAGACAGGTAGCCGTGTTTGTCTGTAGCAGTAGAAAAGAGCAAGAGTCCTATGGCACCTTAAAGATGAACAAAATCCCTAGAGAGTGACACAAATTTTGTGTCATCCCCTGACACAAATTTTGCTAGTCTTTAAAATGCTATTGAACTCTTGCTCTTTTCTAGTATTTGTCCATATATGATACCCCAGTAATCCAGCCTTCCCTTGACTCATGAGTGAGGTCAATGGATGGACCTGTGCGCTGTGGACACAACTCATCCATGGTTGTCACATTCGGCATGGATATATGTCCAAGAGGCATTCTTTCTCTATTTGCAGAGCCCAGAATACATGCATGTGCTAAAATACGCCTTGTATTAGAGATAAAGCACGGTATCCCCTTTGCTTATATTTCCCTTAGCTCAACTCCACTGCTTATATAGGTCAAGAAAACCATATATAGTATAAATGTCATAATTTGATGAAGTCTCAACAGTACAGTACACAGACATTCTTACAGCACAAGCACCCAACTTGATAATCAAAAGAAGGAAAATATATCTGCAGTTTAAGGAACAGACTAAGAATAAGGCCTGTTGTAGGGAAAAAGACAACGGGGTCTAAAAAGAGGCTCTGGATGAGTGCCCACCCAACCTTTGCTGTATTACCACCCAACCAAGTGAAGGCATTCACTCCTCCTTACCCTTGGTGTCTTCCCACCCCTCACCCCAACTTCCCACCCCACACCCCCCTCCAACTACCACCCACCCCCAACCACCTCTTCCTCTCAACTACCCCCACACTCTTGGCACTCCGTTACTCCTCCCACCCATGACGTTTACTCACCCCCCACCCTTGCTGTCTTCCCACCCTCCCCCAGTCCTTGGCATTCACTCACCCCCTTGCAGTTGAAACAGATGCCAGCTCTCCCCACCCCCCCAATGTATGTGTGTGTGTCCCCATGTTTGTGGTGGCTCAAAGCCCTGAAAGAGGCACAGATTGGAGATAAGAATAATTATGGGGAATACAGGGAGTATGATGATAGTCACACAGATGCTGAAGCTCAGAATTCCTTTTGTTTGCATTGTTGCTGCCTTTTTCTATCATATTCAGTCTTGTGTCATTTAGCATCAGCTTGAGCTTGTGGTGTTACCTGGGTTTTTTTGGCCTGGCCTTGTTGTGTTATGGTATAGCATAGCGTATGCGCCTCAAGGCAACTGTTTTCTGTAAGGGAACTGTTCTGACTTCAGCTTTCCATCTCCTTCCCCATCCCTTCAGTCTCTACCTAGGAAAAATACAGTCTTTCCCCACAGTGGGGACCAAAGCTGTAGGGAAGTGACCTCAGCAGGGTATAATGACCCAAAGTCCACCCTGTAAAACAGCCATTTTACCCCAGGGAGTTGATCTCTGCCATTTGGAGAGCAGTTGTAATTCTGAATAATCCCCAGCCCTCGCTTAGAGGTTGGCAGCAGTGGTTCCCCGGGAGGAAATGGCTGGCTTGGAGGGTGGAATCTATGGTATTGTACCTGTCTGAGGTCCCACCCCTCCTCAAACCCACTGTCTCCAGGCTCCATCCCTCAAATCTCCAGGAATTTTCCAACCTGAACTTGGCTACCCTCTTCCTTCCAGCCAACCATCAACCTACCTTTATCAGCCCCCCCCCCCCTGACTTCAGCTTTCCACCTCCTCTCCCCTGCAGCCTCTAGTGAGAAAAAGTACAGTCTTTCTCTGCAGTGAGGACCAAAACAGCTTACATCATTCTCCTCTCGCCCTTTTGATCTGCACAAAACCCCAGTGTGATAGTTTAGGATAAAAGTCTGTAACTGGTGAAAAATCATCCAGTCCATTTCTACAGCAAGAACCTGGGTCTGTCAGACCCTGCTCTGAAGCTCTAACTTCTATGACACTGGCTGTCATAGGGGGGCTGCTGCTGAACAGTAGCAAGCAGTCAGGCCTAGTTAAATCATGCCAGTCAGGTGGCATCAAGTCACCCAGAGGGTGCTGCCAGGCCTAGGGTAGCCAACCTCCAAGTGAAGCCTGAAGATATCCTGGTATCACAATTGAACTCCAGACAACAGGTCTCTCTTCCCCTGGAGAAAATAACTGCTTTAGAGGATGGATTCTGTAGCATTATATTCAGCTGAGGCCTCTCCCCTCCCCAAACTCTGGCTTTTGTAGACTCCACCACAAAATCCCCAGGAATTTCACACCAACCTGGAGCTGGCAACCCTAGTCAGGATTGGCCCCCAATGAGTTCTCCCTCAAAGGCCAAAATAGGCCTGGAAATGGCCTCGTTCCCCTGGCTTTTACTGAAAGAACCAAGCTTGGTATACTATGGTTGCCTAGCAACAGCCATTGAGGAAAAATGGAGGACCTGGTGGGACAGACCAATAGAATATGAAGGCAGCTTTCCCAGTGGCCCATTCCTCATCTGTCCTGGGGCTGGAGGGTGGGGTTGCTTCTGTCAAGATTGAGTGACATGCAGCTGAGCGAAAGGGAGGGAAGGTTTGTCGTCCTCAAAACTCCTGGGCTTTTATATATATAGGATTTATCAGAGAAATAATATTCTATACTTATTTTTCTATTTGCTTTAAAAGAATACTCTGAATACGCATGAAAAATGTGCAGCCCGATAGCAAAAGGGCAAGTGTTGAGATACATCATAGTTTTTTGAGCTAATGGTGTGTTTTTAGTTTGGTTCCTCCACAAAAGAGAAAATATGATCCTTTTGATCAAAATATCTATAATGAGACGGGTTGTTCGGAAGAGGTTGTGTTAAGAGCCCCAAGAAATCCCTGAACGCTTAAAAAGCACTTTTAAAGAAGCATCTCTACAAATTCTGCTCAAGCTTTTTACAAGTCTTTAAAAAGCAAATTGAAAAGAAGGACCTTCCTACCTCAAGTGAAGCCCCACATTTACTGATAACAGATACAAAGATACAGTAAGTAGTTATTTGGACTAATAAAACATGGTTGTCAAAAGGAACCTACTTCACACGATGCTTTTTAACATACAACTAAAATGTTTTAAAGGTATACTTGAAAAGTGTGAATGCAATAAACCTGTGTTTGTAGACATTACGATCACACAGGGACACTTATCACACCAGCAATATTGACTTACAGAGAATAGGTACTATCCAGCCAAAGTGAAATGTGGTTCCCCCCCCCCCACTTCCCGATTACCATAAAGTAGATTGTGACTACTCTCTTGAAATGTACAAGAGTTCAAAGCGCTTAATATTGACTTGGATTGTGACCAGTAGTTGCTGGTTGCGAAAGGAGAGACGTATACAAGGGAAAAACAAAGTCGTTATTTATTTAAGTACACTTTGATCTCACTTTTCTTGTTGGTGGGGACCCAAAATGGCTTACAAAATACAGAACAAAATTTCAAATTGAATTGAATATTATAACCCCCACCCCTCACGAACCCAAGGAACACAAAATATCCCAGGCTGGTGTGCACCAAGTTAGTTCATCTAGGCCAAGGACTAAGAGCCAAAGGCCAAGAACCTTTAGGGTCCTAACCTTTAGTTCATTTCAAAGCCATGAATGGTTGCCAGGGGACAGGGGAGATGCAATCTGGATTTGTCAAATTGTCCATCTTCTGTTTCCAAATCCCAGTTGCTACCGAAAGTGCTGCTGGCCACGCCCAGGATTGACATACCTGTCACAGAAGAGAGAATCAGCCTGGATTTTACAACTTGGCGGCAGTCATCTTCCCATAATTCCCCGCTCCTGCTTTCTTTTAGGGTTACCGGCTCTTGGTTGGGAAATCTAGGAAGAAAAAGAAGATAATGGATTTATATCCCACCCTATACTCTGAATCTCAGAGTGGCTCACAATCTCCTCTACCTCCCCCCCCCCCCAACAACAGACACCCTGTGAGGTAGGTGGGCCTGAGAGAGCTTTTTACAGCATCTGCCCTTTCAAGGACAACTCTTGCGAAAGCTATGACTGACCCAAGGCCATTCCAGCAGATGCAAATGGAGGAGTGGGGAATCAAACCCAGTTCTCTCAGATAAGAGTCCACGCACTTAACCACTACACCAAACTGGCTCTCTCCCGTGGGGGTGGAGCTCGGGGGGGGTGGAGTTTGAGGAGGAGACCTGAGCATGGTATAATGCGATAGAGTTCAGCATGGTGAAGTGGTTAAGAGCAGCGGACTTTAATCTGGGGAATTGAGTTTGATTCCCCCATCCTCCACATGAAGCCAGTTGAGTGACCTTGGGCTGGCCATGGCTCACTCAGAGCTCTCTCAGCCCCATCTACCTCACAAGGTGCCTGTCGTGGGGAGAGGAAGGGAAGGTGATTGTAAGCTGCTTTGAGACGCCTTTAGGTAGAGACTCTACTTCAGTAGAGTCCGTTTTCCAAAGCAGCCATTTTCTTCAGGGAAACTGGCCTCTGTAGCCTAGAGAGCAGTTGTAATTCTAGAAGATTTTCAGCCACCTCTTGGATGCTCACCCAGCACAACACGGGAGAATCACGGATAGACTGATAAGCCAAAATTGAACACCATGAAAAATTAACAAATACAATATAAACAATTTATCTGCCGCTCATAAATAGTAATTTCACACACCAACCACAGTATTCATAGTAGGGTGAGATACAGAACTCATAATTAGCACATATAAACATTTATAACAATAAATTCATTGGCACAAAAAGTCCACACAGCCATTTACCACAACAAAGTGCTAGTGCAAAAAGTGCACCAAATAAATAAAGTGATTCTCCTTTGAAAACTGGAGTGCTTGTTCCTCTGTTTATATTGAGACTTCTGTGGTAAGGGACATTGTGAATTTATGAGAGAACTCTGAAGACCCCTTTTTGATAAAGTTGAAGAAACGGCGTGGCAAGAATTAAGCCGGCTTCTGACTCCGTCAGAGGTGGCTGTGGGGAATCTACGAGAACGGCTATATACCAGAATGGACTTTCATCATGGATTGTTTAGCACTTTATTGGACAAGCACTTTTTGCACTAGCACTTTGTTGTGATAAATGGTTGTATGGACTTCTGGTGTCAATGAATGTATTGTTATAAATGTTTGTATGTGCTAGTTATGAGTTCTGTATTTCATCTCTTGGATGCTGGCAACCCCATTTCTTCTCCTAAAAACAGAACACTTCTGTGGCGTTGTGGGTAGGAGGGAGTTTCCCTTTCAAATAATCTGCCAGCTACAACGGACTAATGAGAAGAGGATTTGGGAAATGGCTGTGTGAATATTTTAAGAGTGAGCAAATGAAATAATTTGAAATTCAGTAAAAATGCAGAAAGCTTCCTTTGCAAAAAAAGGAAAACTTTAATACTGGCGTCCTTATTAATAATACTTAATCAGTTTCTATGGCATTTATACACTGATTTTTATTCCACTTCCTGGGCTTCATTAGTACTTATTTGCCATAATTAAAGCCTGCCACAGAGAATCATAAGAGGAGTGCGTGTGAGTGAGAGAGAGAGAGTGTTTGTGTGTGTATTGTGTCCCCCCCCTCCCATGTGTGGCTTTGGCATGAAACCCAGCATTAAAACCCCATCCCAAGCATCAAAACAAACCACCGAACAGCTTGAATAGAATTTTAGCTTTCAAGCTAAACCCACACAAAAATGGCGTTAAGACATCAACCCCTTAGTTAAAAGCCTAAGTAAAGAGAAATGGTTTGGCCTGCCATGGTATAGTGTAGTGCAGGCCCCAGGTGAGCCTAGGGCATTCCACGAACAAGCTGCCATGAATGAAAAAGACCTACATTGGCTGCCATGTGCCTCACTTCTGAAGACAGGCAAAGAGGACAGGGATTGTGAGGAATATCTTAGCCCTGACCCAAAATAATTCAGGGATTTGAACTTCAAAAAACAGCACTTTGAATTTTCCCCAGAAATGTGATAGAGAGCTATAAAACTCACTTCAGTCCTACAAATCCCCTATAAAGGTTCCTATTACGTTCACCAGGCTCCTGCTATGGAGAGAGGCCAGCTGCCAGCAAGCCCCATTGCCCATTGCAAGGGCCAATGGGAGGAACCCCCTCAAATAAACATAATGTCATGTGCATCCCCATGTCCCCTGGTGACTATTGATTCTCGATATAGGGCAAAATGCTCCCTGGGACAAGCTGATGTATTCGCCCCCCCCCCCCCCCAAACTTAACTTGATGAGTTTTTCAGAGGTGGACAGTGATTTGGGAGAAGCTTGATGGGTTTTTCTGAGGTGGACTATAGGTGCAAATGGTGCTTGATGATCCTGTAAGTATTGGATGGTAAAAGCTACCAGGTTTGGTTAATAGTGTCAAGTGTTGCTTAATTAGAGTAAATGGGTGCAGGGAAGTGAGGCTGGGTGTTGATGAGATTAGTCCAAGGTGAGACAATAGGAGGTCCATTGTCCTAGAAAGCCAGTTTGGTGTAGTGGTTAAGTGCATGGACTCTTCTCTGGGGGAACCAGGTTTGATTCCCCCACTCCTTCACGTGCAGCTGCTGATGTGACCTTGAGTCACTCACAAGTTCTCACAGGGCTGTTCCTCTCAAGAGCAGCTTCTGTCAGAGCTCTCTCAGCTCCACCTACCTCACAGGTTGTCTATGGCGGGGAAGGGAAATGAGATTGTAAGCCACTCTGAGACTACTTCAGGTAGTGAAGGGCAGGGTATAAATCCAATCTATCCTCCTCCTCCTCCTCTTCTTCTTCCCAGGACATGGAGGTGGTCCTTAGCTAGCTAGCCACACTATAAGTCCGGATTTGTTTCTGGCTGGGATCCATGTTGTATTATTTTGGACTTGGCAGTGTATGCTCTATGATAGTTGAGAAGATATATTAAGAAAGGTGTTTATGGTTTTCTAGCTGTAAGCAAGAGGGGTCTGACTGCCAAC
Organism: Heteronotia binoei; assembly: GCF_032191835.1. Taxonomy (NCBI): domain Eukaryota; kingdom Metazoa; phylum Chordata; class Lepidosauria; order Squamata; family Gekkonidae; genus Heteronotia; species Heteronotia binoei. Next base: position 92,758,928 of record NC_083232.1, on the reverse strand, counting down.
AAACCCCTGGGTCATGGTGGAAGAGCTCACCTGATGCTGCTAGGTCATAATGCAGATGTGGCTTTGTGCATTTATTTTTCTTTATATATGGGGGACAGTTTTTGCATACATAATAGGTTAAAACAAAATACATAGAATAGCTGGATTCTAGTTCAGTAGCATCTTAAAGATTGCGGGGGGGGGGGGGGTGTATGATTTTTTGGGTCTCTAAGGTGCTACTGGACGAATCTTGCTCTTCCGCAGACCAGCGTTTCCAGTATATGAAGGTATATCGACCAAATCCGAAAGCCTAACCCCGCCAATGAACTGCGAAGGTTGTGTAGGCTAGGCAGTTAACAGAGGGTGAAAACCCCATACTGGAGCTCCTAACTTAACCCTAGGAACAGAGAAGCCCAATGGCTTCCAGTCTTATATTTTTCCGTTCCTTTGAAATCCGCTTGTACCTGCCTCAGTAGCAAAGGGCAGCTGGAACATTCCGACCTCCCCTGCTGCTCTCCAGCCCCTCAGCAGCCCTCTGGAGCTTGCTGGGAAGATCTGACAAGAGCCTTCATTTAGGAGAACGGAAGCCGGCTCCCTTTAATTGCTCCAGATGGAGGTTTGCAAATGAAAGTAAAGCCCTGCTTAGGGGGGGAAAGGGAAGAGCATCACAGCCCTTTCCTTTCGGTTTGAGCTGGCAGCTCTTCTTAGAGGGCTGGAGTTCAGAAGAAAAACCTCCCCCCCCACCACCCCCAAGCTTTGCCCCCTCCCCCCTTGCATGCTGTGCCCTGCCAACCTGCTTTGAATTTTTCTTTTCTTGCTTAAGATGATAAGTCAGACGAGCTCCCGGTTCTTCTCCACAGGTATAAGCCAGGTTTGCCCTAGGAAAAGTGAAAGAGGTACAGCCGGTCAGGAGGGAATTCAGGTAGAAATCATGAATTGGAAATGCTGCTCTTGCCCTGGCCAGAGAAGCCCACAGAAGGTGTGAGGACCCGGGAGTGGACGTTAGTTGCGAAGTTGCATTACCCATCACTCAGTACAAATTGTCTGCTCTAAGCAGCAGAACCACTTTTGATCAAAGCAAGGCTGCCAACTTTGCATTGGGAAATTCATGGAGGTGGGGTGTTGTGTATGTGGACTCAAGTGAAGACTTAGTTGGGTGTTCCTGCCTGGCTCATTGGAGTCATTAGAATGGAGCTCGGGAACTCGGGAACAATGGGCAGCAGGATCCAAATCCCTGCTGCCCTGCTCCAATCACAGGCCCCTGGCTGATATTTGAATGACCCAATAACGTGCTTGCACGGGAACTCTGAGTTGTATATAGTTGACCTCTTTGGCCCAGTCTTCAGTCTTATAGTGCAGCCCTATACTATGCTGAATCTAATAAAAACACACTATGTGAAAGCCTTTGATTGTGTGGATCACAACAAACTGTGGCAAGTCCTTAAAGAGATGGGAGTACCAGACCCACCTCACATGTCTCCTAAGAAGCCTGTGTAAGGGTCAAGAAGCAACTGTCAGAACGGGATATGGAACAACTTATTGGTTTAGAATAGGAAAAGGAGTTCAACAAGGATGTATATTGTCACCCTGCTTATTTAATTTGTATGCGGAGTACATCATGCGGAATGCCTGGCCTGGATGAAGCACAAATTGGAATTAAGATTGCCGGGAAAAACATCAACAACCTCAGACATTAAGATGATACCACTCTAATGGCAGAAAGCGAGGAGGACCTAAAGAACCTCTTGTTGAGGGTAAAAGAGGAGAGCACAAAAGTAGGCTTGAAACTCAACATCAAAAAACCTAAGATCATGGCATCTGGCCTCATCACACTTGGTAAATAGAAGGGAAGTTATGGAAGTAGTGACAGACTTCACATTTCTGGGATCCAAGATCACTGCAGATGGTGACTGTAGCCATGAAATTAAAAGAACGTTTGCTCCTTGGGAGGACAGCTATGGCGAACCTGGGCAGTATAATAAAAAGTAGAGACATCACCCCTGCCAACAAAAGTCCATATAGTCAAAGCGATGGTATTTCCCAGTAGTAATGTATGGCTGTGAGAGCTGGACCATAAGGAAGACCCGAGTGCAGAAGAATAGATGCTTTTGAGATGTGGTGCTGGAGATGACTCTTGAGAGTCCCTTGGACTGCAAGAAGATCAAGTCAGTCAGTCCTAAGGGAAATCAACCCAGACTGTTACCTGGAAGGTCAGATGCTGAAGCTGAAATATTTTGGCCAGCAAATGAGAAGAGAGCACCTCCCTGGAGAAGATCCTGATGCTGGGAAAGACAGAAGGCAAAAGAAGAAGGAGACGGCAAAAGAGGAGATGGCTGGACAGTGTTACTGATGTAACAAACATTAATTTGAGCAGACTTCGGAGGATGGTGGAAGGCAGGAGGCCTGGCGTGACTTTGTCCACGGAGTCGCAAAGAGTCGGACTCAACTGTGCGACTGAACAACAAATCTAATAAAGAGCTGATTATCAATACCACCTTGCCTCTTCCATGCGTTGAACCCACGATATTATATGGGGCTTCAGAAAGAGGGAAGTCCCCAGTTATTTCTTGAATTGGACGTGGCGATCCTACCTTAGCAGCAGCAGCCACTACAGTACAAGGTTTCTTTACTGTGTAACTGAAGGTCAGCTACATCAGTCAGTTGACGGCTTTCTCTGCCTGCTACAGCAGCCATTTGTGCCTCCACCCACCACGCTGTGTTAGAATTCCAAAGGTGCCCTCAGGGGCAAAAAGGTTTTGGGGGGTCCCTGGTGTAGGGGATGACAGTTGGATAAAACCTTTAATATAGATCACTATTCATTTTGTTGCTTTAAACTAGTTGTGTGCACAAACTGCCCCCTCCTTTTTACAGGGTCATTTCATAGGAAAAAAAGGTGCCGGAACTCATTAGAACAACTCATTTGCATTTGCCGCACTACCCCTGACATCACCCAAAGGTGTGCTAAATTATATCGCCTCAGCATCTTACCGTAAAATGCTTCTAGAATTACTCCCATGCTTTAAAAATTACTTTCTACTGTGTGGTCACAGTGGCATGATGAAGTTTTCCATCTGTCTACTTTATATGGTTTGGTTATTTTCCTTTCTTTTGTGGGGAAAAAATATTAGAAAGTTTGTCAAATCTTAGAGCTCAGCAAAATTCTCACAGGGAGGTTGAACAATGGAGCCCAGAAGCAAGTATTTTTTTTTGGGTGGGGGGGGGGTAAGAAGGAAAGAGTACAGTAAAATGTAGAGGTTCCAGAGCTCCAGTCCTGTGACCTCCTGCCCAAAATGAGGCCTGCTCCTTTATCTTGTGGAGTTCTCAGCTTTTCTACTTCCTGGTCTCAGATTTCCACACTCCCATGTTTTTGGGAACTGTGTGTGTCATTTAACTACACACTAAGATGTTGGTGATGTGCAGGGGTGGTTTTGTAGAAAAATAGGTGGTGGAGCTCATCCAGGGATTGTTATGCAGCTGCACCTACTATTCAATGGACAAGGAAGTGGAATTCTCAGGAGGAGGTGAAACTCTCAAAAAGGTTCAGGAGCTCCTGCGAACTCCCACTGAAACAGAGGCCTGGTGATGTGATATCCCATGTTTTCAAAAGAAGGCATATCTGTATCTACATTTCAGTGAATGCAGTGGGCATCATCTGCCTCTGGATACGCACTCAAGTGCATCGTTACACATTCAACCATCAGTAAGCTTTCTTTCTCTGTGTAAGAACCTAGATAGTTCAGACCAGCCCGATTCTGTCTAATCTCAGAAGCTAAGCAGGGGCCAACCCTGGCAAGTATTTGGATAGGAGACCTCCAAGGAATACCAGGGCCAGGACACGGGGGCAGGACATAACAAGCCACCTCTCTGAATGTCCAAGCCCCACTAGGAGTTGCCAGAATTCAACTATGACTTCCAGGCACGCAAGCACGCACACACACAAACGCTCACACACACAAATACCTAAAAAAAGAAAGAAAGAAAGAACTGAGTAGATGGTAAGCTGGTAATAATTGGGTTGGAGACAGCCAGGTTTTCTGCGGGTGAAAAAGGGGTAGAAAGGTGTCGTCTTTGGGCCACCAAAAATGGCTATGCTGAGAATCATGGGAACTCCATCTACAAAAGCCATGTTGGTTTGTCTAGAGATGTGAAGGCCCGGAAAAAAACCAGAAAAATTGGGGGGGGGGGGGGGGGGGGACTGTTTTTTCCCATTTTTTTTTCCTGAAGCCTTTCCCCCCCCAAAAAAATTGGAAAAATTGAAAAAGAAGAAAGAAAGAAAGAAGAAAGAAAGAAAGAAAGAAAGAAAGAAAGAAAGAAAGAAAGAAAAGAAAAAAAGAAAAAAATTGATTATGGAATGTTTTATTTTAACATGCTGAATAAAATATTTTAAGACAAGGTGTTCAAATATTTTCCAAATCATTTCTAAAAAGTATGTATGGTATAAGATTATTCTAATTTCTGTGCACTGAGGACAAGCAAGTCCTAGGTTATGCCCATTCACTGAAACTTAGTCCCTACACTTCCTTCTATACATTTCCCCCCTCTTCAATTCTTTTTATGAGAATTAGTTTTTTTTATTTTTATTTAATACTGTGGAGAGGAAATGTCTGTTCCACATAAACTTGTAAACAGTTCAGTGAGATAGTTGCTCCATTTGTTACAATTGCAAATAAATATTATTTATAAAGTAAATTCTGTTTGTAATAATTGTTTGGATACACACTATTTTTCTCTGTATCGTTCCAATTTTAGTATATGTACTGCCGAAGCGAGCACCGGATTACGACTATATTTTTAACATGCTAGTTGTGATAATTTCATGCCAAGTAAAATTGTCCATAATCATATTTTATGTTTCTAAAGTAACAGAGTGCCTTTCAATCTGGAAAAGAAAAAAAGAAGTGCTAACGTAGATTTTTTTTTTCAATTTTTCTGAAAATTTCCTTTTCCCCCCCGAAAAAAAAACCAGAAAAAAATGTGGTTTTTTTCCCAAGCTTCAAATTTTCGGATATTCTAGGTCTGTCATTATCTGGGCTGTGCCTTAGAGGCCTGTGGGCCCAGGAAAGCCTGAGTGGTAGCAGAAAGGGCCTACAACTCCCAGAAGCCCTGTAAGGTTTTGGTGCCATTTTGGGCCAAACAGAGAAAGAGGAGAGCTGGAATAAAAGGCCTGGGAGGTGGAAGCCTTTGTTCCTTTCCTAGGAGGCAGAGCCGAGGGAAGAGCCCCTTGCCCTGAGAGGAAGGGTGAGTAGGCCCCAGGTCTGACTGAGACAGTCTAGGGACAATAAGTCCAAACGCGTTAGGGCATTTCTTTATTTTCCCTTCGCCTCTTTTACTGTTTCCGCCCCCCCAAAGAACACCGTTTTTATTGCTATAAAACAGAATACCAAATGCCTCTTTTACTATTTAATGCACCTTGTTTGTTTATATTGCACTGAACTGATCTTTTAAATAAACCTTGTGCGCTCTGCCTGGTCCTCACACCTCTTATTGAGCCTGCTTTGGCGGGATATAAATCTAATTAATCTAAGTTAAAGGAGACCTGAAGGGCTTGGGAGGGTATTCTGGGCCTTCTCAAGGGGGACCCTGAAACCAGAGTGGTGGCAGTGATTGGTAACAACCCCCCCCCCACCTCCATGTCGTGTCAAGGTCAGAGGATGTAGTACAGTGGGGAACTGCATATTATTGAGCTTTAATAGTTGGCTGGGGCCAGTGGATTGCCTGTACCAGTGAAAAGATATATTGCCTTCCGAAGTGGCACCTGTAGAACTGATTAGCATATCTAATTTAGATCAGGGGTCCTCAATGTGGGACCCCCCCCCCAACACCTTTCCTGGTGCTTGCCAAATGCATTTAGAAAGTGGGCATGGCCCAGTGGGGGCTGTTACCCACAGGGCCCTTCCTGCCACTAGGGAACTAAGCAATTGCCTAGGGCAGGGTGGCCAATGGTAGCTCTCCAGATGTTTTTTGCCTACAACTCCCATCGACCCCAGCCAGCATGGCCAATGGCTGGGCTGGTGGGAGTTGTAGGCAAAAAAAAAACATCTGGAGAGCTACTGTTGGCCACTCCTGGCCTACAGCGCTGGCTTTCCAGGGGAGTCAAATTGCCCCCCCCCCCCCGCCAATGTGACTCAGGAATGTTATCAGTGCAGGGAGGTGCCAGAATTTAGCCTTTCCTAGGGTGCCAGACAGTCTAGGGCTGGCCCTGGTTACCCAGAAAAGCTTCTGATTGGTCACTGGAGATTTCATAGGCTGTGCAGATTTTAAAAATGTACTTTGCTAGCAGCTGCTACCAGTTGCTATCTTCAGTGTGTGACGGAAGCTGTGGCAGAGCCATTTTGTGCTTGGCTGTGTCTCTTGCGCAATCATTCTTTGGCTGTGCCCGCCACGCTGTGCCAGAATTCCAAATGTCAGCAAAGAATGGAGACCATGGAGGTAAACAGAGCTGAAGAATAATGACACGCTCACTCCATGTAGAAAATAATACTGTGTAATCCACAACATGTGTCTTCTTTAAATATTAAACAATGATATAGACAAAAAACCATCTATTGCACAAACACGCTACTGTCCAAAGAACCATGCATCATTACTGTAGTCCCAATGAATAATTAAAGAACCGGTCCAATTTCGTTTCAAGAGAACCCTTCTTCAAGGGGACCGTCTTTTACACTTATGGGTTCAGTAGTGTTGAAGTGCCATAATTCATTTCTAAGAAGTTTAAAAATACATATAACATATATATATAGACTGGAAAAACAGGCAACATTAACTGGTATCTAAGAGAGCTTATGTTAGATTTATGTTAGAATTCCAAATGTGCCTGCAGTCTCACCCAATGTTTCCCTCTAAGTTGCAGAGTCTTGTGAGCAAAAATTCTACGTTGTGAGCTGTTGGCATTAAAGCTGTGAGCTACTGCATAGATTACTTTGCTCTGGGGTCATCCTTCCTGAGCTAA